>NC_036856.1:37929679-37949864 GCF_002910315.2 Salvelinus sp. IW2-2015 | reverse complement strand
ACTCCCTAACTCCTCCTCTTCCCCAACCCCCACCTCTAAACTCCCTAACTTCTGCCTCTTCCCCTAAACCATTCCCACTTCGAAACTCCGTAACTCCTTTCTCTGCCCCTAACCCATCGGTCAAACGTCCCTTAACGTCTCCTCTTCCCTCAGGCCCCCCCCCCACCTCAAACACGGCTAACAACTCCGCTTCCCTAACCCCCCCACCTCAAACTCCCTAACTCCTTTCTCTGCCCCTAAACCCCCCCACCTCAAAACTCCCTAACTTCTCCTCTTCCCCTAGCCCCCCCCACCTCAAAACACCCTACAACTCCTCTTTCCCCTAAACCCCCCCACCTCAAACTCCCTAACTCCTCTTCGTCTGCCAAACCCCTACCCCCCACCTCAAATCTCCCTACCAAACTCCTCCTCTTCCCCAACAACCCCATCTCCAAACACCCCTAACTTCTCCTCCTTCCCCTAGCCCCCCCACCTCACAACACCCCTAACAACTCCTCTTCCCCTAACCCCCCCCCACCTCAAACTCCCTAACAATCTCCTCTTCCCTAAACCCCCCCCACCTCAACACTCCCTAACTTCCTTCTCGCTGCCCCTAACCCCCTACCTCACACTCCCTAAAACTCTCTCCTCTTCTATTAGCACCCCCACCTCAAAACTCCCATAAACTTCCTCTCTTCTCCCTTAACCCCCCCACCTCAAACGTCCCTAACTCCTCCTCTTCCCCTAACCCCCCCACCTCAAACTCCCTAACAAATCCTCTACTCCTAGCTCCCCCACCATCAAACTCCCTGAAACAAATCTCTACTCCTAGCCCCCCATCTCAAACTCCCTAACAACGCTCCTCTTCTCCTAGCCCCCCCCATCTCAAACTTCCCTAACAACTCCTCCTTCTCCTAGCCCCCCCCACTCTCAAACTCCCTTAACAACTCCTCCTTCTTCCTAGCCCCCCCATCTCCAAAAACTCCCTAAACAACTCCTCTCTGCTAGCCCTCCCATCTCAACATCCCCTAAGCACACTTCCTCTTCTTCCTTTAGCCCCCCATCTCAACTCCCTCCAACAACTCATCCCTTTGTACGGATGAGTGGCATCCACCCTGTGCGTGCGGCCCACATCATGTATGCGGGTTGGTGCGGTAGCCCTCGATCACGGTACCCAGCCGGCAGCACGCGGGGATACATGGTCTGCTAGCCGATGGGTACCAGCCAGCCAGCAGGGGCGGATACCCATGGTTGCAGCCGATGCGGTACCAGCCCGGCGGGGGGGGGGGGAGGCGGGGGCGGAGACAGACAGGTCGATACATTTGTCCTGCAGCGCCGATCTCCCGGCGTACCGCCAGCAGCAGGGGGGAAATCGTTGCAGCTGATGTGGTGCCAGCCGGCAGCAGGGTGGATAACATTGTCTGCGAGCGATATCTCTCTCTTGGGAGTTTGAGGTGGGGGGGGGTTAGGGGAAGAGGAGGAGTTAGGGAGTTTGAGGTGGGGGGTTAGGGGAAGAGGAGGAGTTAGGGAGGAGCTGATTAATTAAAGGGTTTGCTGATTTGGGGAGAAGGTTAAGTTAACCCTCTGCGTGGTGAACCTGTAAATTGCTCTGAAAGATCCTGCCTGAACAGATAGTCTGTTATCTGATGCTGTACCTAACCATCTAAGATAGGAAGTGCTACAACTACAGGGAAAGTGGGAAACAACTACAGGGAAACGTTTTTTGATTGACAATTAAAGGCAATGTTCCCGCGGTCGCGGAGACTGCATTCACGGTACACGCTGCATATGTCGGCTCAGTCATAAATGACCTTTTCATTTCAGCACGATACGGATTGAATCCAGCCCTTAGCTTCAAACACGCCCACCAGTAATTTAAGGGCTTGATTCAATACGTATTTAAAGGTAATTTCGGGTAAGCCGAAATATGCAGCGTTTACCATGAATGCAGTCTCTGCGAACGCGGGAACATTGCCTTTAACTCTTGAATAATAATGCAAAATGTTAAATTTCTTCCTAAATAGACATACCCAAAAGTAATTATTTGTCATGAGAGGGCCATAAACAATACCTGGTAATGCTACATAGTTCTTGAAAAGTCTGGAACTCATATTTCTGGTTAAAAATAAAACATTGCTGAGGTGTTCTCACTTTTGAGGACACAAGCTCAAGTACATAGTACAAATATTGAAAATAGTGAAAATATGAAAATGAATTATCGATTTTATTCCTAATCAACAAAAGTGGGGGAATAGGGCTTGAAATKACTGAAATGCTTTCTAAATATAGTAATAATGAAATTGTAAATAACTTACTATAAGATGTCACCTTTCTTATAACTGTAAAATAAATATGATCATATTTAGTRCCGTACAAATATGGCCCCATTTCATATAACTGACGACAAAGCATTTTCTGTCAAGCGTCCTCTAAATGATGTGGAGACACCATTCAAATTGTTGCAGACTCGTTACAACTTCAGCTTTATGCATTCAGCGATTGCGTCCCTCTCTGACCAAGACAAAGTGGGGTGTTGTTTCAATTCTATTCAATTATTCCGATTTTTCATAGCGAGAGTCTAAATCCAGTTGAGAGTGTCACAGTGAGATGAACCACAGGTACCCTCCTCTTTGTACCAACCCATCTGAGATAGGAGTGCTACAACACAGGTACCTCCTCTTTGTACCAACCCATCTGAATAGGAGTGCTACAACCACAGTACCCTCCTCGTACCAACCCATCTGAGATAGGAGGTGACAACTGCAAACGATTTCCTTGGCTGGGCTCCGGCGCTCAGAGGATGTGCAAACCGATTATTTGTCTGGATAGGCCAGAACGTATGACATGTCACTCCTTACGCAAATGTGGGGTGTGAAACCTGACACTTCACGTCAGCTCGTCTGACAGTGTAGTGAGAACAGACAGACGGGGCTTTATAGGCACTGGATTCTACAACATCACAGAGCGCTTTGTACACCAAAATGTTAGTCGGAACCGTTCCAGAACCATTCAAAGTCTCTATATAGGAGACATAACATCTAAGATTAATTTAATTGTTTTACGTGGATCTCGTGATACGGATTGAGGATTCTATTTTTTGAGGATTCTGAATTTACCGCCAGTGACTAACTCAACAGTAGTTGGACAAACAGTGAATGAAAAATGGTTGAAGAGACGAAAGAACAGATTTAACAGTTTGAGAAACATATCATACTGCATACTGAACCCTATGCTAATCTCTCAACCAAGATCCCCAGATAAAGACCATCTTGTCAAACAAAAAGCCTCCAGATATTTCCATTCCTGTCACGTGGCAGATGACTAGCTGTGACGCTCTGATTCCCGCTAAAAGCTCTGTTAAACCTGTGTTAATTCACATGCTAATTGCATCTGTATCAGGGTTCTAACCTGCCAACCCCCCCCCCCCCACACACTTTTAATTACCAACCTCAAAAAATTGAAACAGAGCAACATTTTAATTGAATTGAATAGTGTTTCAAACTCAAAGTAGTGAGAGAAAGAAGAAGAGAAAGAAAGAGAAGAACAAAATATCAAACAGCCATCCTTACTTTAGTAGTTTGGTCTCATGGGGTTCTCCGCTGTTCAAGGTTTGTGTGTTTCCAGTCCACAGACAGGCTACTGTAGTTAGTACAGATGGAATGGGAGCATGGGTTTAGGTCTGAACCCACTCATCATTTATTAAGAAATCACTCATGCTTATCCCTATTGATTTTACTCCAGGGCTGGATTTAACAGATGGATTTTCTAACAGAGAGAAAATAAACACTTACAATTCACTAGAACTAGGCTATGGTAAGTAGCAACTCTCTTGTGCTTTGTTAGCATCCAAAGTAGGTCTACCTAGATAGAAGGAATCCGTTGAATCTGTTTTTAAATCAATGCCTATAAGACAGGTGTGATGGTTAATTCTTATTCATCAACTCTATACAGTATTGGTATCACAACCTGGTCTCAGAGCATTTCGTATTATTCTTTACGTAAATCCCACACACTCCATTTAGTATGATATGTTACGTTTCGTATGATATGTATTCATTTGTGGTTGTCCATCATCCATTTCGTATGATATGTTACAAATTCAAATTCGAATCTTACGAATTTGTCAAATGTACAATATGTTACGAATTAGCAAAATACAATATGTTACAACTTTGAGAAACGTACGATATGTTACAACTTTGAGAAACGTACGATATGTTACAAATTCTTGTTAGGTGGCTAACGTTAACCTGCTGGCAAGATGCATGAAATGAAAATACCTGCAAATGATCCTTAAAGCCCAGTGTCAGTGAGCAGGTTGAAACGGTAATGTTGATCTGGTGATCCCCATTCATTCCCCTTTGACCCACAACACATTACAGAGGCAACACGGTGTTTCAACAAAATGTTATCTTTATTCTGCCAGAGAAATGAATATGGTGGAGTTCCATTGATAACGTACATGAGTTGAGCTCATAAGAAATTGAGATTTTACAACCTATACAAACTATTGCAAAGTAAAGTAGTGTACTGTGATGGAATTAAACCAACGTAAATGAAGACAGGAATACCCATAGAAGCCAGAAGCAAGGTTTGTATGATGACGTGTAATCCTGAGAAAGAGGCCTCTGTTTGAATGGTCTGCAGAGTATAGAACCGCTCAAAGTAGGAGAGGAAGACATCACTATGACCATCCACATGCAACAACACCAATGTCGGTCCAGAAACACACAATTATATAGCAGTCATTAGTGTCAGTAATTATCTTAATGAAAGAGTTGAATATCTTATTGCTGATATTGTGTCTAAGCATTGGCCTGCATAACAAAAACTGCTGGAGTTACAAAATGCTGCCAACAGTCTGTAAAATAATAAGAATCGCTGTTGGATTGCGTGAGTAAGTTGTGTACTGTAAGCCACGCAATATACGCTTTACAGGTCAAACATTCAAAGCATATTATATTGTCCTGAATGTATGTCTCAAACATTGACAGATATTGTAATATGGAGAGACAGTTGCCAAGCAAACAATAATAAACACACATTTTGTATTGCTGTGCAGTTCCTCTTTCTCAGTATTACATAGTTATAATGTTATACAACTGACAATAGTAGGACTAGAACTTGGTTCAGCTGGAAGCAGTGACCTGTGTAGTTAGCTAGATTCAGATCTGAATACACCATAAACAGACAAATAACAGTTGATTTTTTAAAACTTTTTTTTCTCTTTTTGTCTTCTTTTGTACACAAAAACAACAGTCAATAGTACCCAAGATGCATGCTGGATCTGTACGTCAAAAGAGGGAATAGGGACACAGTCATATACACTTTTATTTTCTTCAAAACTGTTTTTTTCCTTCTATTTTCTTTTGAAATTATATTTTTTTTTATAAGCTGTACTCCTTGAAGCTGTGCTGGGTATTGTGATCAGATAACAGTGGCAAGAACACAGAAGACTCCGAGTGAGAATCTCAACATATTCAAACCCCACTGGCTGCTGGCTGCAAATAAAACTTTGCAGAACTGCTTGAGGGCAACAAGAAGAACAACAGACATTATAGCTACATAACAGTCCTGGGGTACTCTAGGAAACCTAAGCCTGCATGGCCCTGTACCTGTACTCCAACTTAGTGTTTGGTTTTCACACAGAAAACTGTTAAAACAGTCAAAAAGTAAACTTGGGTAACATATATATTTTGGTTCGGCCCCCCTTCCAAACCCTTAGAAAGGTATTTCCCTCCCAAAGTCTCATAGTATGTGCAGCACATCTTGTCCCCCCCCCCCCAAAGAAACCCCCCACTGACCGTGGTTCTATAGAAACACACAGGTGGCGTTCTCTCATAAACACATCTCAGCATCACTCCTCTGTCCCTAACCCCTGACCCCTGACCCCTAACCCTTGATAGTAAAGGAAAGGAATATTGCATGAGTTCTGGAGTGAAAGAACAAAAAAAGGAAAAGCTGCTTTCTGTCCTGCAGAGACTGACAATCACTTATTCTCTTAAGACAAACCACTGGACAGGGAGAAAGTCATTGTACTTGTCTCATATACACCTTTCAAAGCTGAGAGGGAGAGAGAGCAACCATCTCTCCGACTGGATCAACGTGTGCAAATATATGACTGTGTTGTGAGAAAACAAGAGACAGACACAGGGAGTGTTTTTGGTGAAGTAAGAGGTCTTTACAACCTTAACAAAACTAAAAGAGGAATCACACCAATGACACGCATAGTAAAATGGACCGATGAACCCACTCACATCACGAGTGTGGAGAGAAACCTGGTTAACCAGCAAAATAAAACCCCGGCTTACGAATGAATCTGCCTGTATCTCTCCTTGCCTTCAAAGTGGAGAAAACAATAGGTCTAATTTAAATAGACAAAAGACTGCGAGGCAAACTATCCTCAACCACACTACTTAGTGAGGACAGCCAAATCAATGTCCTTTAGTATAGATCCTATACCTCAAATATCACAGAGGAACATCTATCCCCATTAATTGATTATTACCATACTTCATGATAATTACTGTTACTGATAATTAGCATTATCACCAAGAGGGGGATGCTAGCTAACTATACGGGACACTCACTCACTCTGACAACCTAAATGCTAGCTAGCTACTGTACCATATTAACTTCTGCGTTCTTTTGCAAGCAATACAATGGAAATAATATAAAACATGGAAACAGACATCCCTTTCGAAACTATCAATATCTAAAGGCTAAATATGAAGTCAACTGAAATCTTTGGTCTCAATGCCAGGGAGAAGTATACAGAGGGAAACTATAGAGGAACAACACGACTAAATCAAGAAGAAGGGAAAAAAAGTACATATTTAGCATCATAGATGAGTATGAGAAATGCTTTGTCTTACTGCAGAAAATGGCGACTTAAGATGAGACAGTATTCCCTAGAACACTACTTTTGACCAGAAGTAGTGGACTATATAGGGAATAGGGCACCATTTGAGATGCAATATGCCTTCTCTAAAGAGTGATGTGTGCAATATCAAACTCTCATCAACAAACATGATCTGAGAAAGTTCACAGAGCAACTCCTTCCTTCCCTCCTTGCAAAGAAGCTTCATATGATTTCTGTGACATAGACATGTCTAATTATATATCTTTAAAAGTCAACCCAGTCCTGCTCGCCATAGAACAACAAAACAGATATTTTCTTTCATATATTTATATATATATTTCAATATAAAGACATTCAACAGTGAGCGATGCAACAGTTCAAGTAATAGAGCCAGAGGCCTATTAGGCTCCCAGTAAAAACAAAACCAAAAGTCAACCAAATAACAACTTTCAAACCATGGTGGAGGATAAGGTAGGAGAGGAGACTGAAGTGAAGATATGCAGGGGCTCTAGAACTACGGAAAGCCTCATGGACAAACCTAGCAAAGCAGGGCCACTGAGCAGGAGATGGACCCCATTATAATTAATAGACACCATTAGAACCAGATAGATACCATTATAATGAATAGACACCATAAGAAACATATAGATACCATTATAATGAATAGACACCATTAGAAACAGATAGACACCATTATAATGAATAGACACCATTAGAACCAGATAGATACCATTATAATTAATTGACACCATTAGAACCATATAGACACCATTATAATGAATAGACACCATTAGAACCAAATAGACACCATTATAATTAAAGACACCAGGTCTAGCTTAGTGGCTGGGTGTTGTCAAACATGGTTTTACCAGTCTAGATATTAAAGTGGGTTTTGTTATGAAACTGTTATGTAGCAAAAGGGTAGCCTAGCATCCTGCCTGAGGGTCCTTGCCAAAAAACAAGGACGACGAGACACAAACAAACGTGCATCTACCAGAACAGCCTGATCCAGTTGTAC
The DNA here is from genome assembly GCF_002910315.2 of Salvelinus sp. IW2-2015. Classification (NCBI taxonomy): domain Eukaryota; kingdom Metazoa; phylum Chordata; class Actinopteri; order Salmoniformes; family Salmonidae; genus Salvelinus; species Salvelinus sp. IW2-2015. The sequence continues at coordinate 37,942,005 of NC_036856.1, read as the reverse complement.
ATTCAACATAAACTCTAAGTCCCTTCATTCCCCCAGTACACCATATCACCCCCCTCCCTAGGAGTGGCTCTCTAGTCTTTAGAGGGAGTGTGTCATGCCTCTCCCCTCCTCCCTTGCATGTGTTCCCTATCAAGGGCTTTCAGCTCCTCCTGTGGCTCCTCTGGAGCTGTGGCTCCACAGGTTGTGCAGTTTTTAAGGCTAGATTACCCATGACATTAGCCAGGTGGTTTTTTAAGTAGATGTTAACCGATGAACATGAGCAGGGGTTTTACAGGCTAGAATTTAACCCGATGAACTTTAGCCAAGTGTTCTTAAAGAGACTAAGAGATTGACCGCATGAACACTAAGCCAGGTTGTTTTTTAAAAGTAGATTCAACCGCGATGAACCAAAGCACGGGTACGCGTTTTTAAGCGTGGTAGAATAACCATGAAATAGCCAGGTCCTGTTTTAAGGAGAATAATAAACCATGGACAACAAAGCCAGGTCGTTTTTAACGGTCTAGATCATAAAGCCGTATGAACGCAAAGCCAGGTGTTTATTATTAGTCTTAGGCACTACTCCAGGGGCGATTGAAAGGCGGTGTTGATGGCTAGGGGTAGATAAAGGTGCATTGGCTTCAAGAGGTTAGGTGCCTCTGTGCTCGGGAGGAGATCTCAGCAGGAGAGGGGAGACTCGAGCTACTACAAGGCTTGCATGCAGTCACTTTCTTCTACTTTCAGCAGTGGGATGGTTGACACATCCACCACCACAACAGCATAGGCATATATTCATGGCCTTACACGCGTCCCTCCTCGTTCTTACACCTAACAGCTCATCAACATACTCGTTTTCCACTGGTGTGACCCCTTCACCATGACTGGTTCTCCACTGGCTGTGGGACGCCTTCACCATTACTGGTTTCCACTGGCGCTGTGACTCCTTCGATTCTCAATACTGGAGTTCCATTAGTTTGACCCCGTCATCCATCACTGCGTTCACCGCGGCCTTTGACCTCTTCATCATACTAGGATTTCCATTAGTTTGACCCCTTCACCCATACTGGTTTCCATGGGTGACCCTTTCACCCATAATGGTTGATCCATTCTTAGTTTGACCCCTTCACCATAGCTGGTTTCCTAGTTTGACCCCCTTCACCATACTGGAGCTATATTTGTTTGAGTCCCTTTCATCATACTGCGTTTCGATTAGTTTGACCCCGTTCACCATACTGGTTTTCCATTAGTTTGACCCCTCACCATTACTGGAGTCAATTGGTTCGTGAAGGCGCCTTCCATCCCATACAGGTTTTCCATTTAGTTTGACCCCTTCATCATACTGTTATCCACATCGGTGTGACCCCTTCACCATACTGGAATTATATTGTTTGAGCCCTCTTCTCAGTACTGGTGTTCCTGCATTAGGTATGACCCCGTCGATCTACTGGTTAACCGATGGTGTGACCCCTTCTCACATACTGGATTCCCATTGTTTGAGCCCTTCACCTACTGCTTTCCATTAGTTTGACCCCTTCACACATACTGGTTTCCATTAGTGTCTGACCCCTGTCACCCATACTGGGTGTCTCATTTAGTTTGCCCCCTTCCACCATACGTGGGAATTACTGGTTTGACACACTTCACCATTACTGGGATGTAATTTGGGGTGACCCCGTTTCATCATACTGGATTCCATTGGTTTTGGACCCTTCACCATACTGGTTTCCATTAGTTTGACCCCTTCACCATACACTCTTAGAAAAAGGGGTTCCAAAAGTTTTTTTCGGCTGTCCTCATAGGATAAGCCCCTTTTGGTAGAACCATTCAAGGTAGAACCATTTTGCTTCCAGCTCGAACCCTTTTGTGTTCTATGTAAAACACTCTGTGGAAAGTGTTCTACATGGAACCCAAAAGGGTTAACCTAGAACCAAAAGGGTTCCACCTGTAACCAAAAAGGTTCTACCTGGAACCAAAAGGGTTTTACCTGGAACCAAACAGGGTCCTTCAAAGTGTTCTCTTATGGGGAAAACCGAAGAACCCTTTTAGGTTCTAGATAGCACCTTTCTTTTTAAGAGTGTACTGGTTCTCACTGGTGTGACCCCTTCACCATACTGGTTCTCACTGGTGTGACCCCTTCACCATACTGGTTTACACTGGTAGTTCAGTAAAGACCTTGCAGACGATAGACAGGTGCAGTCTGACTTTGTAACGGGCGTGTGTTTTCAAAATGTGACAAGAGCTACTTATTTGAATAAACATTTTTATGTGTAACTATCTGTTCGATCAAATTTGGTAGTGGGCCTTACCACACTCACAGTGTTGCTGCTGGAGTGGTTTCTTTACCCCAATAAAGCACAGTAAGGGGCAGAAATTTGGAGGGGGCTTGCTCCTCATAGTTGTAAACAAGGGCTGAGCTTGTCCCATTTACAACAGCTGTCTTAGTGACTCTGAGAACAAAATCAACCCTCCCGCTGCTGCACTACCCACTCCTGTCAACAAGGCCTTCTAATAGGGCCTGAGGTTAACACAGTCAGAGAGGGGACAACTGTCTGGGAAAGACAAGACCCCCCCCACACTTGCCCATTGTCTGTCTCAGAGATGGCTCATTGGATAGGCAGCAAGGAGAGCCAACGGTAAAACAGTAGACAAACAACAACAGCCAATCAGAATAGAAAGTTTCATATCAGGAAGTAGAGGTGACTGAATATACTGGAAATTGCAGATTGTGGTTTTGTTTGTCATTTTGTCAATGTTTATTGTACAATGTTATAATGGTTTTCTTTTTATTTATTTTTTGAAATGTTTCCACTGGTTATAAAGCCAAGCACCGGGTATGAAGTTTGAGTGAAACACACAAAAAAATATTTTTTTGTTTTTAAAATAATTCGCTCTTCAAAAGCTTCACTGTGCACTTTGATTATCTGTCCTGTGAGTCTGTCTGGGAGCTGGGTTAGTTCAGCTCTCCGTGTGACTGCTAACCTACATAATCATAATACAATGTTGGATTGCACGTTCTTCAAGTTTTAATCATCCTCATCATCACGTAAAGCATGTGTCGTCAGCTTGGAACCCTCCGCCACTACCTGCTTCCAGATCAAAGCTTATTATCTCAAATGTTCTGGAACCAAAACAACAAGTCCCTGTTTGTTTTAAACAGACTTTAGCACATACATACACCATTTCTTATTTTAAAACCACACATAAAACGTCTTTCAGCTTCTAAGGTTGTTTGTTTCTGGTGTCAGACCGTACGGTGCGTCCTTGCCTGGGCTCTCCTCTTAGATAAGTGCTTCTAACTCGACGTGACCGGAATCCAGACGGTCAAACCCATCGACCAACTCTGTCTGTGCGTACCATTTGGTTTAATCCAAACCTTTCAGTATAGTGGACAAACACTGGCCCAAAACTCTGCTGTATGTGTGGTATCAAACAAAGCAAGCACTCTATTGTCTCTTCTCCATTCATACAGACTAATAAAAACACAATGGTGGACTTTTCTCTCCTCACGCCAACTTTGGTCTCTGTACGGACTGTAACATCGTGATTGTAACGTTACCGTAACTTACAATGTGTCAAAGGAAATAGGATCCAGCCAAGCAAGAAAACAAACTCACTCTCCATCTCTGCTTAATATAAAAGCAAGCTTTTTTCTTTTAAGACTACAAAACCTTTTTTTACTCCCGCATGTGGCTTTCTCGCCCTTCCCGCTCTTGACCTACTGGTTGCGTTGATCATGCCTGTCCCCATTCTCTCTCTCTCTCTCTCTTTCTCTCTCTCTGCTCTCTCTCTTTCCTCTCTCTGTTCCTTCTCCTCGTTCTCCTCTTCTCTCTCTCTCTCCTCTCCTCTCCGTTCTCTCGTTTCCATCCCCCAGACCTCGCAGAGTCTATATGGAGGAAACATTGAACACTGTCCTCATTTGTATGCTAGCATTACTTTTTGTTCTCATACGGAGGAGACCAGAGAACCTCGACATCATCATCATTCATCATTCTCATATCATATCTTCTTGCATTAGCAATTAAGCAGTAAACATAAAATAAATCGTCCAAATGAAAAAATTAAGAAAACAATCTGGCAAAAAAAGAAAAAGGATAGTAAAAAGAATAATTCAGTATTGGGCAACAGGATGGACGGACGGAAACAAGCTTAGAATGGGTTTGATGGTGATGAATTCTTTTTTGTAAGAGTAGTCCGGCTGGAGTTTAGGTCACTGAACTGGCTCTTTCCTTTTCTGTCCGTTTTTTCACATTGCACAAACATTTAAACACTTCTTGTGTCAAATCAGCATTCTTATACAAGAATGCCTGCGGAAATTGTTTCTAGATTAAAATAATGTATAATATTAATCCAAGGTGGCTGACGTGTTTGTTGCAGCAAGTCTTTATGTTGCTGTTATTTCCCTCTTCTCAGGTGTCTTTTCTGCAGTGTTCTTTTGTGCGGTCCTAGTTTTGGATTATGAGGCTGAGCCATGTAGCCGGCCCAGATCCCATCACGCCCTGTCAGCCTCATTCCTCCTGGGGCTGGGTAGGTAGGGTGGTAGTCTGTTGGGCTCTGGGGGGGGGGCTCATACTCCGGGGAAGGGCAGAGGCGTGAGGGGCATCTGTGTGTGACAGGGGTAGGCTGGGCAGGCGGACGTTGAGGGAGTCGTTGTGCTGGACAAGGGGAAGTTGGTGGTAAGTGCAGGACCAGGTTCTTTCAGAGGCTGTACAGGTTGTAAGTGTTAGGAAGCGTAGCCCTTCAGGTGTGCTGAAATCACAAAGTGTTCACACTCACCTCAGACAATCAGAGAGACGCGGAGGAGGTGTTAGTACATTACAACTGAAAACGAGCAGTTTGGACATGGACACCTGGCTTATATAAAGCAGCTTTTTCACAGGTACTCACATAGACATTATTAAACTACCACAACTTAGAAACAATTACTATGGTAAGGATCAATCAGTAAGAGACACATTCCACTAGATAAATATTGAGACACTTACAGCTATGGCGTATTGCATAGGCTAGTATAGACTTTTAGTACTTTAACTACGGAGCATGTGCATAGCTAGTATAGACTTTAGTATTCTTCACTAGCGGGGCATGCAATAGCTAGTATAGACTTAGTAGTCTACACTACGGAGCATGCATAGTAGTATAGACTTGTATCTCACTACGGTGCAGTCTATCGATTGACTCTAGACGAATGCATAGCCTAGTGATAGAACTTTAGTACTTACACTACGTAGCATGCATAGCTAGTTGATCTTTGAGTATTATCACTTACGGAGGCATGCATAGGCTAGTAATAGTGACTTTAGTAGCTTACCTACGGAGGATGCATGCTAGTATCAGACTTCTAGTATTAATCTAACGGAGCATGCATAGTAGTATATGATAAGACTTCAGGTACTTAACATTACGGAGCATGGCATAGCTAGTAATCTGAACTTCAGTCTGTACACTAGCGAGCATGCATAGCTCGAAGTAACGACTTTGCAGTACTTTACAGTACGGGCATAGCATTAGCTAGTATGCGATTAGTAATTACACTATCGGACGCATGCTATATTAGTATAGGACTTCAGTATTACACTACGGAGCATGCATAGCTAGTATTTAACGACTCTGAGTACTATATCAGCTGGAGCATGCTATTAGCTTAGTATAAAGACTTGAGTACTGTACAACTACGGAGCATGACATAGCTAGTATAGTACTTAGTAGCTTAACTACGAGTGCAAGCTAGTTTGTAGTGTACCTGGCATGCATCAGCTAGTATAGGCTTATAGTACATTACACTACCGGAGCATGGCATAGCGTATAGCATCATTTAGGTATTACTAGCGGAGCATGCATAGCTAGTATTATGGCTTTAGTATTACACACGGAGGCATGCATAGCGCCTTTCTTGCTCTCTTCTAATGAGGAAAGGCTCGCGTTGGTTTGCCCAGTAGGAGGTCTTCAGATACTGGGTTCTGTTCAGGTCTTCTCACGCAGGTCTTTTCATCATAGTGTGGCAGGTTGTCATCCTCCTCTGTACTGACAAAGTACTCTACAAACAGGAGGAGACGTGGGAAAGAGAGCATAAGATATGAGGTTTAGGCAGGGATTCTTTTCAGTTGATGGATTTATGATGTAGACAGAATATAATGAAGAATGATTTGCCTCATAGATTTTCGGTTGGCAAGTTCGAGAAGTTTCAGACCCGTGACTTTTTCCACAGTTTTTGTTAGCTGTTAACAGCAGTGGTATTCTAAAATTGATTAAATACTTGTTTTCCTAAGGCAATCTACACACAATCGCCATAATGACTTAAAGCAAAATACAGTGTTTTTGATTTTTTTGGACCATTTATAAAAATAAAAACTGAATTACTCTATGTACATAAATATCAGACCCTTTGCTATGAGAACATCGAAATGGAGCGTCAGGTGCATCTTGTTTCCATTGATCATCCTTGAGATGTTTCTACAACTTGATTGGAGTCCACCTGTGGTAAATTCAATTGATTGGACATGATTTGGAAAGGCACACACCTGTCTATATAAGGTCCCACAGTTGACAGTATGTCAGAGCAAAAACCAAGCCATGAGGTCGAAGGACTTGTGGGTAGAGCTCCGAGAGAGGATTGTGTCGAGGCACAGATCTGGGGAAGGGTACCAAAACATTTCTGCAGCATTAAAGGTCCCCAAGAACACAGTGGCCTCCATCATTCTTAAAAGGAAGAAGTATGGAACCACCAAGACTCTTCCTAGAGCCGGCCGCCCGGCCAACTGAGCAATCGGGGGAGAAGGGCCTTGGTCAGGGAGGTGACCAAGAACCCGATGGTAACTCTGACAGAGTTCTAGAGCTCTACTGTGGAGATGGGAGAACCTTCCAGATGGACAACCATCACTACAGCACTCCACCAATCAGGCCTTTATGGTAGAGTGGCCAGACGGACAGCACTCCTCAGTAAAAGGCACATGACAGCCCGCTTGGTTTGGAAAAAGATACCTAAAGACTCTAAGACCATGAGAAACAAGATTCTCTGGTTTGATGAAACCAAGATTGAACTCCTTGGCCTGAATGCCAACATCACGTCTGGAGGAAACCTGGCACCATCCCTACGGTGAAGCATGGTGGTGGCAGCATCATGCTGTGGGATGTTTTTCAGCGGCAGGGACTGGGAGACCAGTCAGGATGGAGGGAAAGATGAATGGAGCAAAGTAGAGAGATCCTTGATGAAAACCTGCTCCAGAGCGCTCAGGACCTCAGACTGGGGTGAAGGTTCACCTTCCAACAGGACAACAACCCTAAGTACACAGCCAAGAGAACACAGGAATGGCTTCGGGAGAAGTCTCTTAATGTCCTTGAGTGGACTAGCCAGAGCCTGGACTTGATCGAACATCCCCGGAGAGACCTGAAAATAGCTGTGCAGCAACGCTCCCCATCCAACCTGACAGAGCTTGAGAGGATCTGCAGAGAAGAATGGGAGGAACTCCCCAAATACAGGTGTGTCAAGCTTGTAGCATCAAACCCAGGAAGAATCAAGGCTGTAATCACTGCCGAAGGTGCTTCAACAAAGTACTGACTAAAGGGTCTGAATACTTATGTAAATGTCACATCTTTTTTCTTTATATATATATAAATATATTCGCAAAAAAATCTAAAAACCTGTTTTTGCTTTGTCCTTATGGGGTGTTGTGTGTTGATTGATGAGGAAAAAAAAAGATTTAATACATTTTAGAATAACGCTGTAACGTAACAAAATGTGGAAAATGTCAAGGGGTCTGAATACTTTCAGAATGCACTGTACATTCCTCCAACATGAGTATAGTGAAAAGATGACTATTGGCAATGAGCAATGCCAATGTGAAGTAGATCGCTACAGTATGTCTACATTAGAGATAGAATGAGCCTTGCAGAATGAGCCTTGCAGTGTGAGGCTGTGAGGCTGTGAGGTTGGGGGGTTGTGAGGCTGTGAAGCTGTGAAGCTGGGAGGCTGTGAGGTTGGAGGGCTGTGAGGTTGGGGGGCTGTGAGGTTGGGGGAGGCTGTGAGTTGGGGGGCTGTGAGGTTGGAGGGCTGTGAGGTTTGGAGGGCTGGTGAGATTTGGGGGGCTGTGAGGTGGAGGGCGTGAGGTTGGAGGCTGTGAGGGTGGAGGGCTGTGAGGTTGGAGGGGCTGTAGGTTGGAGGGCTGTGAGGTTGGAAGGGTCTGTGAGGTTGGGGGGGCTGTGAGGTTGGGGGTGCTGTGGATTGTGCGCTGTTGAGATGTGGGGGGGGCTTGAGTTTTGGGAAAAGTTTGTTGGACGAGGCGTGAGGTTGGAGGGCTGTGAGGTTGGAGGGCTGTGAGGTTGGATGGGCTGTGAGGTTGCGGGCGGCTGTGAGATTGGGGGGCTGTGAGGCTGTGAAGCTGGGGGGCTGTGAGGTTGTGAGGGCTGGAGGTTCCGCTGTGACAGCCGGAGGGGCTGTGAGGGGCTGTGAATGCTGGGGGGTTGTGAAACCTGGGAGGCTGTGAGGCTGGGGGGCTGTAAGGTTGGGGGGGCGTGAAGCTGGGAGAGCTGTGATACGCTGGAGTGGCCTGTGAGATGTTAGGCTGGGGGGCTGTGAAGGGCTGGGAGGCTGTGAGGCTGGGGGGCTGTGAAGGCTGGGGGGCCGTGAAGGATCAAGGGGCTGTGAGGCTTGGGGGGGCCGTGAGGGCTGTGAATGCTGGAGAGGACCGCGAGGCGGTGAAGGCTGGGGGCGCCGTGAAGCTCGGAGGCTGTGAGGTTGGGGGTTGTGAGGCGCGTGAAGGCTGGGAGCCGTGAAGGCTGGGAGTGGCGTGAAGGCTGGGGGCGCGAGGGCGGGGAGGCCGCGAGGTCATGGGCTCTGAACACTTAGCTGCATCGCTGTGTTCTCGTTCTTGATGCCCGCAGCCACTGCATTAACGTTTGCTGACGGGCAGTCCTTTGTGATTGAGGCCAGCTGGCAATAAGGAGAGAGAGTTATGCAAGCGTCATTCCTCCATTTAGCAGAAGCAGATGCAGCAAAACGTATTTAATTAGTACCCCCCCACCACCCCCCCGCCACCCCCTCCCACCCCTCCCCCAACCCCCCCACCCCCACACCCCCCCACCGCCCCCCACCCCCCGGCCACCCCCCCACCCCACCGGCATTCGGGCCGACAACCCTTCTGAAGAAGTCTATGTATGAACGAGGTAGGCCCTGTGTAATCAGCTAGTACTGCATATTTTGGCAGGATGCCTAGAGGGCATGGCCATTTTTTTTCTTTTCTATCCCGCGGGCAGCGCAAGGGACTTGCCTAGCAGAGAGTTGGCTGTAGGGCTAAGAGGAAGGCAGCAAGCTTTTATCGGGGCCAGCGCTCGGGAGTTAACGCCTGTAGGAGGCTCCAGGCTAAGCTTCTAGAGTTACTTACAGCTACGTACTGGTGCCCTACTACGAACCCCACAGAGCGCTTAGCAGTGGGTTCACTCTTTACTCCGTCATAGAGCTACTTACCCAAGGTCATGGTGTTAGCTCTATTTAACTCTTTGCCTGTCGTAGAGTAACTTACAGCAGGTAGGCTGGTGTTACTCTATGTTTACCCTCTTTCGCTGTACTGAGTAACTTAGGCACAAGGGTACTGGTCCCATGATTTGCGGAGGCGGATGGGTCAGGTTTGAGGCTGTTCATGCTTCTTGTCAGTCTATCTGTTGTCCAGAGTGCCTGGGCCTTCAGGTCGCTTGCTCCAGACTAATCTACTGTCGTGGATCTCGAGTCCCCCAGACGAGACTATTAGCTTCTCATAGTTTGCCTTCATGTCTACATGAGGAGGGACGCGAGAAGGGGGAGGCAGAGCGGTGGGGTGAAGGGATAAAAAAAAAAAGAAGAGAGGGAAAGGAGAGGTGGAGGAGAAGAAGGGGGGGAGGGGAGGAGAAGGAGAGGAGCAAGGGGAGGAGAAGAGTGGGCAGAGAGGGAGGAGGAAAGGAGAAGAGTGTGGGGGAGAGGGGGAGGAGGGAGGAGGATGAGGGGGAGGAGGAGAATGGTGCAGAGGAGAGGAGGAAGAGGAGAAGATGTAGGGGAGGTAGAGGGGGAGAGGGGAGGGAGAAGAGAGGGAAAGGAGTAGGTGAGGAGAAGACAGGGGGGGAGGGGAGGAGAAGTGAGAGGAGTAAGGGGGAGAGAGTGGGAGAGGAGGAGGAGGAAGAGGAGAGAAGATGTGGGGGAGATGGGGGAGAGGGTTGGAGCGAGGAGGAGGGGGACGGAGAAGAGTGGGAGAGGGAGAGAGGAGAGGAGAGAGATGTATGGGGGGGGGATGGAGAGGGGGAGAGGGGAGGAGGAGAGGGAGGAGGATGGGTGCACGGATACTGCATACTGGTTTGCGTATAAACTGGTGCTATACTACCGTTATCATAAGCTATGTCCATCACCTACCACAACATAAGATTCTGTTCAACCTTAAGGTCAACTCCAGACCCACACTAATATTACGCACAGCAATATCGTTGCCTGAGCGACAAAACAGAGAGTGGATTCGGCATTGAGGCAAAGCCCGTATGGCCCCTCCCCGCATACCTCTCAATCATGCCTTGTCGTTGCCTCCGCGACCGGAAGGCGGGGGGCTCGCATGTAGTCCTTGCTGTAGCGCTCGGGCTGGTGTGTGACACTGCTGCCACACTCAAAGATCTTGATGGTCTCGTTGAAGGCTCGATGGCCGTCGCTCTTCATCTGAATCCCCTGAGGGTTAACACAATATCAGAGTGCGCATCAATCTTCCAGCTACGTCTAGCTCAATAATGCTGTGGGGCAACTTCCAATGAATAAAGTCTACTATCTATCGTTAGTCGATTTATTCACGACTGGCAGCAGACATCAATTACTGCTTTAACATCATGATAAAATAGAGCAATTAGTTGGTGGTAGTTAGCTAGGTCTGTTTATGGGTTTAGTGATGTGAGTGTAGTGTTATGTGGTGTGGTATGATGTGCTTAGAGTGTAGTGTGTGGCTATGATAGTGGCTACACCGGTGTATGTGTGTGGTATGATGTTGGGGCTTAGAGTGTAGTGTGTGTATGATGTGACCTAATGGTCGTAGTGTAGTGCGTTTGGTATGATGTGCTAATGTGTAGTGTGTGTGTGATGTGTTAATGGTGTAGTGTGTGGTATGATGTGTTCGGTGTAGTGTGTGGTATGATGTGGGGCTTAGAGTGTAGTGTGTGGTATGATGTGCTAATGGTGTGAGGGGGGGGGGGTGGGGGGGGGGGTTTTAGTGTTGTGGTATTGATGGGCTAATGGTGTAGTGTGTGGGTGATGTGTTAACTGGTGTTGTGTGTGGTATGATGTGCTTAGAGTGTAGTGTAGTTTGTGGTATGATGTGCAGTAACGGTGTTACGTTGTTATATAGATGTGCTAAATGGTGTGTGTGATGGTAATGATGTGTAATGGTGTAGTGTGTGGTAAGATGCTGCTAATGGTGTAGTGTGTGGTATGATGTGGCGCTAATGGTCGTTAGTGTGTTGGTAATGATGTGGGCTAGCAGTGTAGTGTAGTTTGTGGTTGATGTGCTAACGGTGTAGTGTGTAGTATGATGTGGCTAATGGTGTAGTGGTGTGGTAATGTGTGGCTTTAGAGTGTAGTGTTAGTTTGTGGTATGCTGTGGGCTACCGGTGTAGTTGTGTAGTATGATGGCTAATGAGTGTAGTGTGTGGTATGATGTTGCTAAGCAAGTGTAGTGTGTGGTATTGATTGTGCTAACAGTGTACGTGTGTGGTATGATGTGCTAAGCGGTGTAGTTGTGTGGTATGATGTTTGCTAATGGTTGTAGTGTATGGTATCAGATGTGGCTAATGGTGTAGTGTGTTTGGTATGATGTGGGCTAAGTGTTAGTGTGTGGTATGATGTTGGGCTAATGTGTAGTGTTGTGGTATGATGGTGGCTAAGCAGTGTAGTGTGTGGTGGAATGATGTTGGCTAACGGTGTAGTGTGTTGGTATGATAGTGCTCTTAGAGTGTAGTGGTAGTTTGTGGTATGATGTGGCTACTGGTGTTAGTGTGTAGTATGATGTGGCTAATGGTGTAGTGTGTGGTATGCATGTGCTAACAGTGTACGTGTGTGGTATGATGTGGCTAACGGTGTACAGTGTGCTGGTATGATGTCTAATGGTGTAGTGTGTGTATGTGTGCTTAGTAGTGTAGTTGTGTTGGTATGATGTGCTAACGGTGTTAGTGTTGGTATGATGTTGTTACGTGTAGTGTGTGGTATGATGTGGCTTAGCAGTTAGTGTGTGGTATTGATGTGGGCTAATGGTGTAGTGTAGTGTGGGTAATGATGTGGCTAATGGTGTAGTGTGTGGTGTTGATGTGTTAAATGGTGTTAAGTGTGTGGTACTGATGTGGCTTAGAGTGTAGTGTCA
>NC_036856.1:37929362-37929579 GCF_002910315.2 Salvelinus sp. IW2-2015 | reverse complement strand
GTGTGTGTGTGTGTGTGTGTGTGTGTGTGTGTGTGTGTTGTTTTTCTTCTTCTGTACACACCCTTAGAGAGTGTATAAGGCCCACAGGGAAATGTGCTGGTAAAATGTGTCATTTTGTCTACAAGAACAGAGACTAAACTGCCATGGGCTTTACTCACACTCTGTAACACGATCAGGATGAAAACTAGGGGGAAACACATAGGACAATCATCATACC
>NC_036856.1:37920287-37926774 GCF_002910315.2 Salvelinus sp. IW2-2015 | reverse complement strand
TTACACAGATCCACAAGAATTCGAAAACAAATCCAATTTTGATAAACTCCCATAATCTATTGGTGAAATACCACAGTGTGCCATCACAGCAGCAAGATTTGTGACACTGTATATATACATAATATGACATTTGAAATGTCTTTATTCCTTTGGAACTTTTGTGAGTGTAATGTCTACTGTTATTTTTTATTATTTATTTACTTTTATTTATTATTTATTTCACTTGCTTTGGCAATGTAAACATGTTTACCATGCCAAAAAAGCCATTTGAATTGAGAGAGAATGAGATCCTTGACCTGATGTGGTCTACAGATTACATTAAGAGAGAAAGAGAGAGAGGGAGAGACGAGAGAGAGCGAGAGAGGAGAGGGAGAGAGAGAGAGAGAGAGGAGAGAGAGAGCTACCGGTCTCCCGTTCCCTCTCATCTCTACAGCGTGTTTCTCTCTGTTCCCTAACATGTCTGGGTTTATGTGATTACTCAAACCCAGCCGAGTGATGAATATCGTGGCAGTGCTGACTACCACTTTCATCCATTCTCATTAAAGATAGGCATTAGTCTCTCTATCTATCTATCTCCCTCTCTCTCTCTCTCTCTCTTTCTTTCTCTCTCTCTCTTCTCTCTCTCTCTCTCTGTCCTCTCTCTCTCTGTCTCTCCTCTCTCCTCTCTCTCTCTCTCTCTCTGTCTCTCTCTCTCTGTCTCTCTCTCTCTCTCTCTTCTCTCTCTCTCTCTCAAAAGTACCGGAGAATCTCTTAAGTATACACACTTCTAATATGATAATCTGATACTTTATAATATCAAATCTGAAGTGCTTCTACTTTGGAGGTGAGTGTTCGGCTGTATGTTGGAGTGAGAGAGCAGGAGAAGTTGTGTTTGTGGAAGAATTGTGTGTGTGTGTGTGTGGTGTGTGTGTGTGTGCTCCCTCCCCTGCAATCTAAGATTTATATCGTTTCCCGTCACGTCACTCAGACCAGCTGCTGAAATGACATTCACGTTTTTTTCCATAACTGAAATGTTCTCATCCTATCTAGCCCTCCATCTTTCTCTGGCTCCCTCACTCTCCCTCTCTCTCCCTCACTCTCCCTCACTCTCTGGGGAGAAGGAGCATGTTATATTTATTATTCTTTACACAGTCTGACATATTGAGAGGATCATCAATGTGTGCGTGTACAAATATTACGAAGCCTTTTGGTTTGATGCAACATGACAGATATGGATATTATGTCTGATGGTGTAGCGAAGAGCGCTCGCTATTTAACAGATGGGTTCAATTGTGTGATGTAAGCTTCTGTGGAGGGCTGAGCTTGCTAGACGTTATGTCTGTCTGGTGTGCTGTGTTACGTCACCGTCGTTTGTCTTGCATGTTATGTCTGTCTGAGGGCTGTTTGTTTGTTTGTGTCTTTCCTTCTTAGGCTGTGTGTGTACGGTGTGTACGTGTGTGTGTGTGTGTGTGTGTGTGTGTGTGTGTGTTGTGTTGTTTTTCTTCTTCTGTACACACCCTTAGAGAGTGTATAAGGCCCACAGGGAAATGTGCTGGTAAAATGTGTCATTTTGTCTAAACAGAACAGAGACTAAACTGCCATGGGCTTTACTCACACTCTGTAACACGATCAGGATGAAAACTAGGGGGAAACACATAGGACAATCATCATACCAACTGCAGAAAAACAGATATGTGTTTGGAGAAACTGACTAAGGCAGCAGAACTAGGCTAGCCTTTCTATCCAGTGTGTATTACTGTTATTATAGTACCCAGTATGTATTACTGAGATTATAGTATCCAGTATGTATTACTGTGATTATAGTATCCAGTATGTATTACTGTGGTTATAGTATCCAGTATGTATTACTGTGATTATAGTATCCTATATGTATTACTGTGTTTATAGTATCCAGTATGTATTACTGTGATTATAGTATCCAGTATGTATTGCTGTGTTATATTATCCAGTATGTATTACTGTGATTATAGTATCCAGTATGTATTACTGTGATTATAGTATCCAGTATGTTTTACTGTGATTTATAGTATCCAGTATGTATTACTGTGATTATAGTATCCAGTATGTATTACTGTGATTATAGTATCCAGTATGTATTACTGTGATTATAGTATCAGTATGTATTACTGTGATTATAGTATCCAGTATGTATTACTGTGATTATAGTATCCAGTATGTATTACTGTGTTATAGTATCCAGTATGTATTTACTGTGGTTATAGTATCCAGTATGTATTACTGTGATTATAGTATCCAGTATGTATTACTGTGATTATAGTATACAGTATGTATTTTACTGTGATTATAGTATCCAGTATGTATTTATTACTGTGCTTATGTACCCAGTGTGTATGTATTACAATAAGGCCTGTATGTATGTATAAGGCAATGGCAAATTGGTATATTGGTATATGGCAAAATACAACTGCTAAGGAGTGCCTGGATACAGCCCTTAGCCGTGGTATATTGGCCATATACAACAAACCCCCGAGGTGCCTTATTGCTATTATAAACTGGTTTTAGCCCATAATTAGAGCAGTATAGAATACTTGTTTTGTTATACCCGTCGTATATGGTCTAATATACCACAGCTGTCAGCGAATCGGCATTCAGGGCTCGAACCACCCAGTTTATAATGTGAATTATAGTGTCTCGAGGTAAAAGGCAGACATTGGTACAGCAGCACAGCTGGAGGATTCCATCTGTTTGTTTATGTCTGGCTCGCTGTCTGAGTACTACATCCATGCACGCACACACACGCTGTTCTGAGCATTAGGTCCCTGCCTCTCAGGAACGCTGGGAGAGAAAACCTGGCGGATTGGAGCGGATTAGAGAGCAGATTCCTGCCGTTGGGTCGCCCATACTGAGGACAGCACATTGACCTCTGTCCCCTTCCTGGGAGACTGGGGATTAGCCCCGGTCTCCTCTGTCATTATGGCACACATACACACATGCACACATAAAAACACACACACACATACACATATAAACACACACACACACAGACACACATAAACACATAAACACACACACACATAAACACACACACACACACACACATAAACACAAAACACACACAGCTCAAATTGTCTCCTCATAGCTTTATGATAGTGTTGGTTTGGATGTGAGGGTTTGTGTGCTATTTGGATGGGTTTCTCCATGGTGARGGCTTGGTTTGTTTTTCAGAAATGTGCCTGTCCCCTTGAGCGAACGTTCCACCATTTTAGTTGTTACTAACAGATGGATGACAGACTCTCTGTGACCTCAAACACAGCCCTAGTCACGAATATAAACGTCTGATCTTTTTAGATCGTTTCGTCTAGTAGTTATGGTTTGATGTTGAGGAAAGTGTTTAACTGACGTTGTGTTGTATTGATGTTGTTTGATGTTGTGTGTGTTTGATGTTGTTTGATGTTGTATTGATGTTGTATTGATGTTGTAGTTTGATGTTGTATTGAATGTGTGTATAGATGTTGTGTGATTGTGGTTGCGTTGTGTTGTATTAATGGTTGTGTTGTTGTTCTGTTGATGTTGTGTTGTATTGATATCTGTTGATGTGTTGTGTTGATGTTGTGTTTGATGTTGTGCTGTATTGATGTTGTGTTGTATAGGATACCACGAATGCGGAAATATCAGTTTTACTGCTCTTGCGTCTCACAAAAGACTGGCTGTTGAACAAAAGATGCTCAAATTTGACTCATCAACAATGGAAGATTTACGTTCTATATCATTGCTTGTGCTTCTGGCGCAAGCAAGTCTCTCTTATTATTGTGTCCTTTTAGTAGTGGTTTCTTTGGGCAGGCTAACAGACCATGAAGGTCTCCTCTGATATGTTGATGTTCTTTAGCTTGAACTCTGTGAAACATTTTATTTGGCTGCAACTGAATGCAGTTTAATTAATGAAGCTTATTCTCTGCGGGCAGAGTAATCTGGTCTCTTTCTGTGGCGGTCCTCATGAGAGCATTTTCACATAGGGCGCTTGATGGTTTTTGCGTTGCACTTGAAAGAAGTTTTTATAGTCCTTGAATTGGTTTAACACTATTTCTGTTTACTACATGATCCGTATGTGTTATGTTCATAGTTTTGATGTCTTCACTATTGTAATTAAAATAAGAAAACCTGGAATGAGTAGGAATCAAACTTTTGAGCTGGTACTTCGTGTAATAAGATATTTCTGTTATTTATTTTCAAATATATTAGCAAAACTGTCTAAAAAACAAGTTTTTAGCCTTTGTATTATGGGTTATTGTGTGTAGATAGATGGGGGGGGGGGGTTATTTTAATCGCATTTAGAAATAGGTTGTACAGCACCTAAAAAAGTGTGGAAAAGGGGAAGGAGTCTGATACTTTGAATGTACTGTATATCAATTATTTATAAAGCCCTTTTTAAGCAATGCAGGCTGATATCTCAAAAGTGCTGTAGGCAGAAACCCTCCTAAACCCCAAACAGGCAAAGCAATGCAGGCGTAGAAATGCAGGTTCTCATCCTCTAGTCAACTGTAATTTTTAGCTGTTACAAATATAATGTTTTTCTAGATCATATTGACTGCGTGGGTACATAAACTTCTGACAACTTTGATTTCGGTTGTGAACCGTCCATGTAATGATGATGATTGATTTGGTTGTCAATTACAAACTTTCTTGCCGAATAATTTATAATTACTGAAAGGCTACTAAACACTACAGAAATAGGCTCTTAAAATTTTAGGATTTAATTTGGATTGCTGAAGTGAGGGCTTGGTGACTGTTTCTCAGACATGGGAGTCAGTACTCAGTCATTCAGTAATGTGTACTTGAGCTCATGTCCCTGGCTGGCATGGGTAAAGAGAGTGCAGAGAGCAGGGCCTGGCTTTATAAAAGGCCTGTCGTCAGTATGTATTCTCCTTTGAGCACCTGTCTTGGCAATAGCGAGCAGGCCGGCCGGAGAGGTTTTGAGCAGCTTAGAGCGCCTGACTATAGCCCAACGCTAAAGACTGGAAAATTGTGTTGAATGAGGAACCTCATGAAATATGAATGGATGCTCCTGCGTTTTTCTAGACATGTTTGATCACGTCAGAGATTTTCTGTCCACGCTTCCTACGTTGAACTTAAAGGGGCTCAGGTCTGCAGTATTCAATTGTTTCCAATGTATTTTGGTGTGTATCTCTCTGAAGGACTTTTTGGAGACGTGTGTGTACTTCTCTAGTAGTGGTTCTGGTTGATCGCACAGTTTTCCTACATTTGATGGCGCTGCAGCAGACTTTTCTCCTCTCATCATACTGCATAATACTGCTTACTAGTTAAGCTTGAACTGTTTTGGAACCATCACTGTTTTACTAGTCTGCTGATAACACTTAAACATGGAGTACGTTTGCTCAGCTCGATGGGTTCCAGGCGCTCCTTTAATTTGTTTGCTGATCACTCTCCAATTAGCTGGCTTACAAGAGCTGTGGAGTGAGCCTTTTACAGAAGCGCTCTTAGGCATAGCTAACAGCCGTTTCTGTGGAGAAACACATTATTTTAATGGCGATTAATTTTCTTCCATTAATGGATTATTCTCATTTATGCATGGAGGGTTGTTAGATTTTCTGTCACGGACTTTAAAAGTGTCTTTTGTTTTTTGGTTTTGGGTGTGCAGAACAATCCTCAAGTCAACTGCTTTTGTAGTCGTTTCGACAATGCTGGGGGGGTTTTCCTCACTGAGCGATTCAAATACGACCAGTAAGATGAACATTTTCTCTCATAGCTTAGAGCTTACAAAGCCACTATGAACTGAAACTCTGATCAGTTTCCATTGTATTTTAGAGCTAGAAAAACTATCACTGGTCAATTTTTAATAAGAAACGATTTAATGAGTCATCTGAATGACTATTGCAGATGTTTGGGGGCACTTCATTTTACGGTACTGCTTCCACAATGTTTGTTGATATTTAACGGAAATGATCTGGCAACAAATGGATATGTTAGAATTCACCACAATTGTAACTACTGTAACGGTACTCAAATTGTACCCATGAAACGGTTTAATGATTTAATTGGTTAGGCTTAATTATGTGTAATGAACATGTTACCATGTAGCTACCATAAGGCTTTCACGACTCCAAAACAATGTAAACAATGTTCTCAGCTTGTGGGAACATGATGAAGACAATTAGTTTGTTGAACGCTATAATATATTCATGATAAATAGTTTTTGTAGATATTGCCTAATGTCGAGGTAAATGGCTGGTAACATTCGTACAAAAGATGCCTGCTGATTATTTAGGTCTTTAATTTTATTGAAAAATCTATTTCGAAATGTGTAGGCCTACTTAGTATATTTGTAACATGCACTGCTTTTTGAACATCTTTCTTTCTTTTCTCTCGAAGGTGTTTGTTGCTCCGTTCATCGCAAAGTTGTTCTGCTAAGTCTGCATTGAATCCACTGGCTTGTTTAATATGAAAGGTTTCTAGTCACCGCGCCTCTTTCTCATGTTTGAGTGAGTTCATGAAAGCCTCCAAAACTGTG
>NC_036856.1:37911415-37920262 GCF_002910315.2 Salvelinus sp. IW2-2015 | reverse complement strand
TTCTGTGGGAGTCAAGTTTTGGTATGTATGTGTTAGTTGTTAACTGGAGAAGTTGGTATGTTCATGGTTAGTTGTTGATGGGAGCAGTTGGCTCATGTTCTAATCTCCGTGTTAGTTGGTTGAATCCCGGCTAGAGTGTGGTATGTTCAGTCCTGAGATTGTTGATCAAGTCATAGAGATTATGTTGACATGTACATTTGTCTTATTAGTCTTTGATAATAGTTTGATAGCTTGGATAATCTTGATAAGCAATTGTCAGCAAAGGGTGAGGATGAAATAGCCGAATAAAATTGTTTATTAGGAGTGTAGAACAATAAATTTGGATATAATAGTGTATATAACAAATTATATCGAGAGGCAACTAGAAAAGTCTGGCAGCACCGGCTCACCCTACTAGAATCTTGAGTCAAATGTCTACTGTTTGCTGATGAATCTGGTGGCTTCTGTCTCCACCAAGGAAGGGCCTACAGCAGCACCTAGATCTTCTGCACAGATTCTGTCAGAACAAGTCCCCTGGCAGTAAATCTCAGGAAGCACAAAAAATAATGGTGTTTCATAAAAGGTCCAGTTGGCCAGGACCACAAATATAAATTCCATCTAGAAACCGTTGTCCTAGAGCACACAAAAAACTATAATGTAATCTCCGGCCTAAACACAGCGCCACTGGTACTTCGCACAAAGTGTGAACGGTCTAAGAGACAAGGCAGAAAGGGCCTTGTTGTCACGTTCTGACCATAGTTGGTGGGGGTCACGTCCCGCGCCACCGCAGACAGATGCCCACACCAGACCCTCCCCTATGTTAGGTTTTGCGGCCCCCGTGAGTAAGCACCTTTGGTGGGGGGGTACTGTCAACGTCCTGACCATAGTTCCTTTTTAGTCTTTAAAATTTTGGTTTGGTCAGGGCGTGAGTTGCGTTGTGGGCATTCTATGTTGTTTTTTCTATGTTTGTATTTCCTGTTGTTTTGGCCTGGTAATGGGTTCTCAAATCAATAGGAGGCAGCTGTCCGATCGTTGGTTCTCTGATTGAGAATCATACTTAGGTAGCCTGTTTTCCCACTATGGATTGGTGGGTAGTATGTTTTCTGTGTCTGTGTTTGTCCATACAGAACTGTTTCAGTCCGGTCATTCTCTTTTTGTTTGTCATGTCGAGGTGGTTCAGTGTTTTCATTAAAATGGACACTTTACCACGCTGCAACATTGGTCCGATCTTTCATCAGTCATCGACGAGGACGAGTTAACGCGTTACAGGAACTACCCACACCAAAAAAGGACCAAGCAGCGTGGTTAACCAGGAGCAAGGGTTCTGGACCTTCTGGAATTGGGAGGAGATACTGGAAAGGCAAGGGACCCTGGGCACAGGCTGGGGAATATCGCCGCCCCAAGGAAGAACTGGAGGCAGCCGAAAAGCTGAGCGGCGGCGATATGAGCGTAAGGCAGCGCAGACAAGCACGAGAGGCAGCCCACAAAAATCTTTTAGGGGGGCACATGGGGAATTGGCGGTGTCAGGCGATAGACCTGAGCCAACTCCCCTGTGCTTACCGACAGCAGCATTGTATCTGTAGGCCACCGTGTTATGCGGTGGAGCGCACGTGTCGCCAGTAGCGGCGCTCATAGCCCGGAAGCGCTATAGGCCAGCCCGCAAGTGCCATGCGAGAGTGGGCATCCAGCCAGGGCGTGTTGTGCCGGCTCAGCGTGGTCCTGGTCTCCGGTACGCCGTTTCGGCCCAGGGTATCCTGCGCCGGCTCTTGCGTGCTGTGTCTCCGGGGCCTGGGAGGGTGCAGTGCGTCCTATGCCTACGCTCGCTCGGTGCCCGGGCGAATGTGGGCATTGACCTAAGGGAAGAAGGTGCGAGTGGTATGCACAGATCTCCAGCTGCTTCACTCCACACCCGGTTTCACCTGATGCTGCACTCTGGCCGGGTCCGGGCTAAAGGGTCATTTTCTATTTCCTGAGGAGTGGTTGCTCCAAGGCTGCGCACCAGAGCTCCCAGTGCTCCCCCCACAGCCGGTCCATCCGGTGCCCCCTCCTCTACGCCACCATGCCATTCCTGTAGGTCTCCCCAAGCCTGGTGGGTCTCTTGGCATGCCCTCATCGCACCATGTGCTGTCTCTCCGTCTCTCTCTCTCCAGGTTCTCCCTGTTAGTTAGGTAGCTGCCAGAGCGCCCTTCCAGTCCGGGAGCTGCCTAGATGCTGCCTCTTTCGCTCGGGAGCTGCCAGAGTATGCCCTCGCTCGGTTGAGCTGCCAGAGTCCGCCCTTCGCTCGGGAGCTGCAGAGATCGCCCTTCGGCCGGGAGTGCCAGAGTCCGCCCTGCCTCGGGAAGCTGCCAGAGTCGCCCATTCGCTCGGGAGCTGCCAGAGTCTGCCACTCCACTCGGGAGCTGCCAGAGTCTCCCGTCTATTTGGGCCCGCTGCATGGTTCCAGTTCGGGGCTAAGCTTATGGTGGAGTGGGGTCCACGTCCGGCGCAGAGCCGCCACGCAGACAGATGCCACCCAGACCCTCCCCTATGGGTTGGGGGGGGGGGGGTACTGTCCACGTCCTGTACCTTAGTTCCTTTTTTTGTCTCCTATTTGTAGTTTGGTCAGGGCGTGAGTTGGGGTGGGCAGTCTATTGTTCTTTTTTATGTTGGTGTGTTCCTATGTGTTTGGCCTGGTGTGGTTCCCAATCAGAGGCAGAGCTGTCTATCGTTGTCCTCTGATTGGGAGGCCATACTTAGGTAGCGCTGTTTTCCTCATGATTTGTGGGTAGTTTGTTTCTGTCTTTGTATTAGTTACCAGACTGAACTGTTTTTGTTCTTTGTTTGTTTTATTTGTATTTTAGTGTTCAGTGCATTTTAATAAAATGACGAACACTTACCACGCTGCACATTGGTCCGATCTTCCTAAATCCTCCTAGACGAAGAGGAGGAGCCGTTACTGTGGCCATAAAAGGAACATAAAATTCAACATAACCATTAGGATCTGGCTAAATATACTTGAATCAAGGTATAGAACTCATTGGCCCTTTATGCTTGTGAGATCTGGATCCCCTACCAACCATGATAATTCCAAAATGGAACAAATCAATGAAGACTGATGCAGAATTCTGCAAAAATAATCCTCCATGTACAACGTCAAAAGCTTTGACTACATGTACGTACGTGACTCAGTGAGAATTGCCCCTGCTGTTGAGAGAGGCTGCGTAGGCAACCTGGCTCTCAAGAGAAGACAAGTTATGTGACCTGCCACATAAGGATGGTGGAAACAGAGCTTGCCAACTTCCCTAACCTCCTGCCAAATGTAAGAACATATTAGGGACAGCACATTTCCCTCAGATTTACACGATCACAAAGAATTCGAAAACAAATCAATTTTTGATAAACTCCCATATCTATTGGTGAAATACCACAGTGTGGCATCACAGCAGCAAGATTTGTGACACTGTATATATACATAATATGACATTTGAAATGTCTTTTATTCTTTGGAACTTTTGTGAGTGTAATGTCTACTGTTATTTTTTATTTATTTAATTTACTTTTATTTATTATTTATTTCACTTGCTTTTGGCAATGTAAACATGTTTACCATGCCAAAAAAGCCATTTGATTGAGAGAGAATGAGATACTTGACCTGTGTGGTCTACAGATTACATTAAGAGAGAAAGAGAAGAGAGGGAGAGACAGAGAGAGAGCGAGAGAGAGAGAGGGAGAGAGAGAGAGAGAGAGAGAGAGAGAGAGCTACCGGTCTCGGCCGTTCCCTCTCTCATCTCTACAGCGTGTTTTCTCTCTGTTCCTAACATGTCTGGGTTTATGTGATTATCAAACCCAGCCGAGTGATGAATATCGTGGCAGTGCGACTACCAACTTTCATCCCATTTCTCATTAAAGATAGGCATTAGTCTCTCTATCTATCTTCTTCCCTTCTCTCTCTCTCTCTCTTCTTTCTCTCTCTCTCTCTCTCTCTCTCTCTCGTCTGTCTGTTCTCTCTCTCTCTGTCCTCTATCTCCCTCTCTCTCTCTCTCTCTCTGTCTCTCTCTCTCTGTCTCTCTCTTCTCTCTCTTTCTCTCTCTCTCTCTCTCAAAAGTACCGGAGAATCTCTTTAAGTATACACACTTCTAATATGATAATCTGATACTTTATAATATCAAATCTGAAGTGCTTCTACTTTGGAGGTGAGTGTTCGGCTGTATGTTGGAGTGAGAGAGCAGGAGAAGTTGTGTTTGTGGAAGAATTGTGTGTGTGTGTGTGTGTGTGTGTGTGTGTGCTCCCTCCCCTGTATCTAAGATTTATATCGCTTTCCCGTCCACGTCACTCAGACCAGCTGCTGAAATGACATTCACGTTCTTTCTTCCATAACTGAAATGTTCTCATCCTATCTAGCCTCCATCTTTCTCTGGCTCCCTCACTCTCCTCTCTCTCTCCCTCACTCTCCTCACTCTCTGGGGAGAAGGAGCATGTTATATTTATTATTTTTACACAGTCTGACATAATTGAGAGGATCATCAATGTGTGCGTGTACAAATATTACGAAGCCTTTTGGTTTGAATGGCAACATGACAGATATGGATATTATGTCTTGATGGTGTAGCGAAGAGCGCTCGCTATTTTTAACGAGATGGGTTCACATTGTGTGATGTAAGCTTCTGTGGAGGGCTGAACTTTGCTAGACGTTATGTCTGTGTCTGGTGTGCGTGGTTTACGTCACCGTCGTTTGTCTTGCATTGTTATGTTCTGTCTGAGGGCTGTTTGTTTGTTTGTTCGGTTTCCTTCTTAGGCTGTGTGTGTACGTGTGTACGTGTGTGTGTGTGTGTGTGTGTGTGTGTTGTGTGTGTGTTGTTTTTGTTGCTTTTCTTCTGTTTACACACCTTAGAGAGATTGTATTAAGGCCCACAGGGAAATGTGCTGGTAAAATGTGTCATTTTGTCTACAAGAAACAGAGACTAAACTGCCATGGGCTTTACTCACACTTGTGTAACACGATCAGGATTGAAAACTAGGGGGAAACACATAGGACAATTTCATCATACCAACTGCAGAAAAACAGATATGTGTTTGGAAAACTGACTAAGGCAGCAGAACTAGGCTAGCCTTTTATCGGGCAGTGGTGTATTACTCGTTATTTAGTACCCAGTATGTATTTACTGAGATTATAGTAGTTCCAGTATGTATTATGTGATTATAGTATACTCCAAGTATTCTAGTGGTTTATAGTATCCAGTATGTATTACTGTGTGATTATAGTATCCTATATGTATACTGTGTGTTTATAGTACTCCAGTATTAAGTATTACTATTAGATGTATTGGGATAGTATTACTCCAGTATGTTTTGCTACGTGATTATATTATTATCCAGTATGTATTAACTGTGATTATAGTATCCTAGTATGTATTACTGTGAATTATAGTATCCAGTATGTTACTAATTAATCCTGTATTACTGTGATTATAGTATCCAGTATGTATACTGTGATTATAGTATCCAGTATGTTTATGTGATTATAGTATCCAGTATGTATTAACTGTGGATTATAGTATCCAGTATGTATTACTGGTGGTTATAAGTATCCAGTATGTATTACTGTGGTTATAGTATCCAGTATGTATTAACTGTGATTATAGTATCCAGTATGTATTACTGTGATTATAGTATACAGTATGTATTTATACTGTGATTATAGTATCCAGTATGTATTTATTAACTGTGCTTATAGTACCCAGTGTGTATGTATTACAATAAGCTGTATGTATGTATAAGGCAATGGCAAATTGGTATATTGGTATATGGCAAAAATACAACTGCTAAGGAGTGGCCTGGATACAGCCCTTAGCCGTGGTATATTGCCATATACAACAACCCCCGAGGTGCCTTATTGCTATTATAACTGGTTTTAGCCATAATTAGAGCAGTATAGATATCTTGTTTTGTTATTACCCGTCGTATATGGTCTAAATATCCACAGCTGTCAGCGAATCGGCATTCAGGGCTCGAACCACCCAGTTTAAATGTGAATTATAGTGTCTCGAGGTAAAAGGCAGACATTGGAACAGCAGCACAGCTGGAGGATTCCATCTGTTTGTTTATGTCTGGCTCGCTGTCTGAGTACTACATCCATGCACGCACACACGCTGTTCTGAGCATTAGGTCCCTGCCTCTCAGGAACGCTGGGAGAGAAACCTGGCGGATTGTGAGCGGATTAGAGAGCAGATTCCTGCCGTTGGGTGCCCATACTGAGGACAGCACATTGACCTCTGTCCCTTCCTGGGAGACTGGGGATTAGCCCTGGTCTCCTCTGTCATTATGGCACACACACACACATGCACACATAAAACACACAATACCACACATACCAATAAGCAACACATACCAACACACACACACACATAAACACACAAACACACACATACACACATAAACACACACCACACACATTACACCATAAACACACACACACACATACAACACATAAACACACACACACACACACACACACACACAAACACACACACATACACACAACATACACACATAAACACAACACAACCACACCACAAACACAAACACACACAGCTCAAATTGTCTCCTCATAGCTTTATGATAGTGTTGGTTTGGATGTGAGGGTTTTGTGTGCTATTTTGGATGGGTTTCTCATGGTGATGGCTTGGTTTGTTTTTCAGAAATGTGCCTGTCCCCTTGAGCGACGTTCCACCATTTTAGTTGTTACTACAGATGGATGACAGACTCTCTGTGACCTCAAACACAGCCCTAGTCACGAATATAAACGTCTGATCTTTTTAGATTCGTTTCGTCTAGTAGTTTATGGTTTGATGTTGAAGAAGTGTTTAACTGACGTTGTGTTGTATTGATGTTGTATTGATGTTGTATTTGATGTTGTGTGTATTGATGTTTTTGATGTTGTATTGATGTTGTATTGATGTTGTATTGATGTTGTATTGATGTTGTATTAGATGTTGTGTTGATGTTGGTTGCTTGGTGTTGTATTAATGTTGTGTTGTTGTTCTGTTGATGTTGTGTTGTATTGATATCTGTTGATGTGTTGTGTTGATGTTGTTTTGATGTTGTGCTGTATTGATGTTGTGTTGTATAGATGTTGTGTTGTATAGATGTTGTGCTGTTGTATTGATGTTGTGTTGTATTGATGTTGTGTTGTATTGATGTTGACCGTGATAGGATGACTAAGATGGAGGATGACTACAGACAGGAGCAGGCCTTCAAGGTAATAAAAGAGTACACTGTTGTTCCTATAGTGTTAGACAACCTTGTCTCCCACCCTTCAGCACCACACAATGGCCTCAGCAGAGATACAAAGTCCCATGTTTAAATAAAGGCATTCTAATCCACTCCAAGTCAGAGGAGGTGATGATAGTATTATGATGACAGACCACCAGTCCAGTCTCTCTCACACCAAGCTCTCTGTGCAGTGAAGACACGGCGCGGTCTCACACCCCCACGGCTGAAATGTGTGTTGTGTTTGTTTTATTGGTCTTATCGCCTGCGCCAGTCTGGTGGTGGGGGTTAGGGAGGGTTAGTGAGGTTTCAGTCTCAGCACGCCGGTATTAAGAGGAATGGCTTCTGATTCACAGAAAATTACACTGCTCTCCCTCCAGTTTCCTGCTCCTCACACGGACGCTCACCCAGAGAGAAGAAAGTGGTCTCTCTCGCATACATTTTCACATACACTTACGCACACACACACACACACACTCCACCCGTGTTCCTCACACGGACATGTACCCAGAGAGAAGGAAGAGATCACACAAAGTCACTCACACACATGCACCCTGTACCCCTGTACCCCTGCCCCTGTACCCCTGCCTCTATACCCCAGCCCCTGTACCCAGAGAGAAATAAACAGTCTGTCATTCTTACACGTACTGTGCCGTACATACACATACATGCGCAGGTGTATACATACTGTATGCATTTGCATACAGACACACTCACTATGTACACACACACTCTCACACACACGGACACTCTCCCCACCCCAGTACCCTCAGTCCTCTCATGCAGCCTCTGAGCTCTCCTGCTCTTTGAAAAATATGGTGGCCTTGGCCAAGCCTGACAAAAAAATACACRGCATACGACCAGCCTCCATCACAGCCACAACTGTATTTTTTTTTATATCCCCAACAATTCAATATTTCATTTCCCACTTCTGATGAGAATGGCCCGCCTGGGTCAAAACACTCAAGTAGCACGAGCTGTGACAATCTTTTTTCAGCTTAAGCTGTCTCAATTGTCTCCTCAGAAAATGAAACAACTGAAAGAATTGCCAAATCAGAGACGAGGAATGAATGGAGAGGAGACGAGGGAAAGAGAGGAGGGTGCAGAAAGAAAGATAAGTAGAGGAACTTTTTTCTCCGCTTTGGTGTCCACCACTGAGCTACTGTCTGGTGTCCACCACTGAGCTACTAGCTTTTCACTCTAGCAGCTGAGTATAGGGCGTAGTAATGTGTTGGTGGGCGGGACACCTGTTTTAGAGCTCCACTGTTTAGAAGCCCCCACCTGTTTTAAGAGGCCTCCACTGTTTAGAGGGCTCCACCTGTATAGAGCCCTACCTGTTTAGAGCCCCACCTGTTTTAGGCCCCACCTGTTTTAGAGCTCCACCTGTATAGAGCCCTACCTGTTTTTAGACCCCACCTGTTTTAGAGCCCCTGTGCACTGTCCGCCACCTGTTAGAGGCCCCACCTGTTTAGAGACCCACCTTTAGAGACCCACCTGTTTAGAGCCACATGTTTAAGGCCTACTGTTTGAGCCCACCTGTTTAGAGCCACCTGTTTTAGAGCCCCACCTGTTTTAGAGGTCCACCCTTTTAGAGGCCCACCTGTTTAGAGACCCCACTGT
>NC_036856.1:37903406-37911232 GCF_002910315.2 Salvelinus sp. IW2-2015 | reverse complement strand
ACAGCGAGAGATTGTCTCGAGGGGGGGGGGGGGGGGGGAGGGGGGGGGGGGGGGGGGGGGGGGGGGGGTTCTGAGGCTGCCGGACACATCACACCTCCTCCTCAACTTGACTCAAAGCACATCTTCACGCCAGTTCCCAGGTCATCAAATCCATACACTTTTTTCTCTCTCTCTCTGCTTTCCATTGCTTTTTTGCTGGCATCTGTTCCTTTCTCAACCTTTTAACCCTGTGTCTTCATTCTTCCTCTCCTCCCTGAGCCACGACTCTCAGGACGTACCCTCACGCACTCCCCTCGTCCACCCTGCCCTCCTTCTTCCCCAAGCCCCTGTTTTCCCCTGCAGTTCTCTCTTCCCTCTCTCTCTTCTCTGTCTTCTCTCTCTTGTGTCTCTGCTCTCTCTCTCTCTCCCTCTCTCTTCTCTCTCTCTCTTGTCTGTCTCTCTCTCTCTGTGTGTGGCCAGTGCAGGGATTCAAGGTGCCCTGATGCAAATTTCACAGCTGACATACTGTCCTCCTCTATGCACCCAGAGAACAGTCCAGTTGACATACTGTACTCCTTTAGCCACCCAGAGAACAGTCCAGTTGACATACTGTCCTCCTCTATGCCACCCAGAGAACAGTCCAGTTGAACACTGTCCTCCTCTATGCCACCAGAGAAGAGTCCAGCTGACACACTGTCCTCCTCTATGCCATCCAGAGAACAGTCCAGCTGACACACTGTCCTCCTCTATGCCACCCAGAAGAACAGTCCAGCTGACACATTGTCCTCCTCTATGCCACCCAAGAGAACAGTCCAGCTGACACACTGTCCTCTTCTATGGCACCCAGAGAACAGTCCTGCTGACCACAACTGTTCCTCCCCTATGCCACCCAGAGAACAGTCCAGCTGACACACTGTCCTCCTCTATGCCACCAGAGAACAGTCCAGCTGACACACTGTCCTCTCATGCCACCAGAGAACAGTCCTTAATGCCTCATCCAGAGAAGTCAGCTGACACACTTCCTCCTCGTATGCCACCCAGAGACAGTCCAGCTGACCACACTGTCCTCCTCTATGCCACCCAGAAACAGTCCAGCTGACACACTGTCCTCCTCTATGCCCCCAGAGAACAGTTCCAGCTGACACACTGTCCTCCTATGCCACCCAGAGAACAGTCCAGCTGACACCTGTCCTCCTCTATGCACCAGAGAACAGTCCAGCTGACACACTGTCGTCCTCTATGCCACCCAGAGAACAGTCCAGCGGACACACTCGTCTCCTCTATGCCACCCAGAGAACAGTCCACGCTGACACACTGTTCTCTTCTATGCCACCCAGAGAACCAGTCCTGCTGACACACGTCCCTCCCTATGCCACCAGAGAACAGTCCAGCTGACACACTGTCTCCTCTATGACCAGAGACATCCACTGACCACACTGTCCTCCTCTATGCACCAGAGAACAGTCAGCTGACACACTGTCCTCCTCTATGCCATCAGAGAACAGTCGCAGCGAACACTGTCCTCCTCTATGCCACCCAGAGAACAGTCCAGCTGACACACTGTCGTCCTCTATGCCACCCAGAGACATCCAGCTGACAACACTGTCTCCTCTATGCCACCCAAGAACAGTCCAGCTGACACACTGTCCTCCTCTATGCACCCAGAGAACGCAGTCCAGCTGACACACTGTCCTCCTCTATGCCACCAGAGACAGTCCAGCTGACACACTGTCCCTCTCTATGCCACCCGAGAACAGTCCAGCTGACATACTGTCCTCCTCTTATGCCACCAGAAAACAGTCCAGCTGACACACTGTCCTCCTCTATGCCACCAGAAACAGTCCAGCTGACATACTGTCTCCTCTATGCCACCCAGAGAACAGTCCAGCTGACACAGATGTCTCCTCTATGCCACCCAGAGAACAGGTCCAGCTGACACACTGTCCTCCTCTATGCCACCCAGAAGAACAGTCCAGCTGACATACGTCTCCTCTATGCCACCCAGAGAACAGTCCAGCTGACACACTGTCCTCCTCTATGCCACCCAGAGAACAGTCCAGTTCATACTGTCCTCCTCTATGCCACCCAGAGAAAGTCCAGCTGACACACTGTCCTCCTCTATGCCACCCAGAGAACAGTCCAGCTGACACATGTCCTCCTCTATGCCACAACAGTTCTTGTCTTTAATTTTTTCCTCATCTAATTTCAAAATGGCCAGACGATATTTTTGTGTGCTTTTCTCCTTTCACTGGGGTTTTATTCACATTAAGTCCTCTTCTCAGATCTGACCGTGAGATCAATACCTAAAGAACAGTCCAGCCCAGGCTGTTGTTAAATCTCTCGCTCGTTCTATCTTCTTCGTCTCCTCCTTTTCTCATTCACCTCCTACTCCTGTCCGTCCAGGTGTATAGATGTTGTATTGTTCTCTCTGTACTTGCTCTATTGTGGGTGTGTCTGTTCCAGTCATAGATAGATTCTAGCAGAGAATGGGCTCTTTGAGCATATCTTGTGAGTTTACATACCCTTATGTTGCTAAGGCAACTGAGAATGTAAGAATGTCAAGGCGACTTTGTTATGAATAGCTGCCTTCATTTTCTGTTTGCACGCACGCACGCACGCACGCACGCACGCACGCACGCACGCACGCACGCAGCACACACACACACACAATACAGTTTGGCATTATGTACTGTACATAATGTACTGTGACGTATACTTGTTGTAGGCTGTTTAGTGCTTTGTGTGTGTGTGTGTGTGTGTGTGTGTGTGGTGTGTGTGTGTGTGTGTGTGTGTGTGTGTGTGGTGTGTGGGTGTGTGTGTGTGTGTGTGGTGGTGTGTGTGGTGTGTGTGTGTGTGTGTGTGGTGTGTGTGTGTTTGTGTGTGGATTATTTTACTCAGCTGAACATACTCATCCATTCAGTGTGAGGTGTTAGGGGTGAGGTTTTAGGCGGGAGGTGTTCGGGGGGAGGTGTTCGGGGTGAGGTGTTCGGGGTGAGGTCCTGAGTCTAGTGTGGAGGGTTCATGCACCTACCCTTTAGGCCTGGCTCGTGATTTGCGCGAGTGCACTCCTGTCTTATAAGTCCACCACACCTTTCTGTCTCTCCATCTCTCAAATCAATTCAATTTAGTGGCTTTTTTGGCATGAGAAACATGCCAAATCAAGTGAAATAGATCATTAACAAAAGTGAAATAAACAATAAAAAAGTACATTACACTCACAAAAGTTCAAAAAGAATAACGACATTTGAAATGTCATATTATGTATATCTACAATGTTGTAACGATGTGCACATAGTTATTAAAGTACAAAAGGGAAAATAAATAACCATAAATATGAGTTGTATTTACAATAGTGTTTGATCTCTTTTCTTGTGGCAACAGGTCACAAATCTTGCTGCTATGATGGCACACTGTGGTATTTCCCCCAATAGATTTGGGATTTTATCAAAATTGGGTTTGTTTTCTAATTCTTTGTGGATCTGTGTAATCTGAAGAAAATATGTGTCTCTAATATGGTCATACATTTGGCAGGAGGTTAGGAAATGCAGCTCAGTTTCCACCTCATTTTGTGGGCAGTGTGGACATAGCCTGTCTTCTCTTGAGAGCCAGGTCTGCCTATGGCGGCTTTTCTCAATAGCAAGGCTACGCTCCCTGAGTCTGTAGACAAAGCTTTCCATAGGTTTGGGTCAGTCACATTGGTCAGGTATTCTGCCACTGTGTAATCTCTGTTTAGAGCCAAATAGCATTCTAGTTTGCTCTGATTTCTTGTTAATTATTTCCAACGTGTATTTATCTTTTTTTTTCTCATGATTTGGGTCTAATTGTGTTGCGGCCCTGGGGCTCTGTGGGGTGTGTTTGTGTTTGTGAACAGAGCCTCAGGACCAGCTTGCTTAGGGGCCTCTTCTCCAGGTTCATCTCTCTGTAGGTGATGGCTTTGTTATGGACGGGAATCGCTTCCTTTTAGGTGGTTGTAGAATTTAACGTCTCTTTTCTGGATTTTGATAATTAGCGGGTATCAGCCTCATTCTCCTCTGCATGCATTAGTTGGTGTTTTACATTTTACACAGAGGATATCTTTATTGAATTCTGCATGCAGTCTCAATTTGGTGTTTGTCCCATTTTGTGAGTTCTTGGTTGGTATGGGGTGTAATTGATGGTATAATGAAACTCAGGGAGAAAAAGGTGTAGATTCACACGCAGAGGGCGGCATGTGTTTATTTCGCCTTCGCAGAAGGCAGCAATCGTGGTCACAGGCAGGCAATGGTCATACACGGGTAGGCAAAGAGACAGGTGAATCAAAACTAGGACTGAAGGCTATAACTGGTTCTCACAAACGAGCTAGGAACAGGCTTAGTAAAGTCAAAACGAACAATACCTCACAAAGGCACCAACAGAATGAACTGATCTAAATAAGGAGCTGATGAGACCAGGTGAGTAACAAACACAGATGAAATCAATGAACAAAAATGAAAGACAGGTCTTCATTCCAGAACACAAAGAAACAGGGCTACGTTCCAGAACACAAAGAAACAGGGCTATGTTCCAGAACACAAAGAAACAGGGCTACGTTCCAGAACACAAAGAAACAGGGCTACGTTCCAGAACACAAAGAAACAGGGCTACGTTCCAGAACACAAAGAAACAGGGCNGGTTCAATTGTTGTGAAGAAGGCTTCAGGGAGCCCAAGAAAGTCCAGCAAGCGCCAGGACCGTCTCCTAAAGTTGATTCAGCTGCGGGATCGGGGCACCACCAGTACAAAGCTTGCTCAGGAATGGCAGCAGGCAGGTGTGAGTGCATCTGCATGCACAGTGAGGTGAAGACTTTTGGAGGATGGCCTGGTGTCAAGAAGGGCAGCAAAGAAGCCACTTCTCTCCAGGAAAAACATCAGGGATAGAGTGATATTCTGCCCAGAGAAGACAAGGTGAGTGCTACCATCAGTCTTGTGTCATGCCAACAGTAAAGCCTCCTGAGACCATCCATGTGTGGGGTTGCCTCTCAGCCAAGGGAGTGTGCTCACTCACAATTTTGCCTAAGAACACAGCCATGAATAAAGAATGGTACCAACACATTCTCCGAGAGCAACTTCTCCCAACCATCCAGGAACAGTTTGGTGATGAACAATGCCTTTTCCAGCATGATGGAGCACCTTGCCATAAGCCAAAAGTGATAACTAAGTGGCTCGGGGAACAAAACATCGATATGCTGAGTCCATGTCCAGGAAATTCCCCAGACCTTAATCCAATTGAGAACTTGTGGTCAATCCTCAAGAGGCGGGTGGACAAACAAAAACCCTAAAATTCTGACAAACTCCAAGCATTGATTATGCAAGAATGGGGTGCCATCTGTCAGGATGTGGCCCAGAAGTTAATTGACAGCATGCCAGGGGGGATTGCAGAGGTCTTGAAAAAGAAGGGTCAACACTGCAAATATGAACTATTTTTGCATCAACTTCATGTATTTGTCAATAAAAGCCTTTGACACGTACAAAATGCTTGTAATTATACTTCAGTATTCCATAGTAACATCTGACAAAAATATCTAAAGACACTGAAGCAGCAAACTTTGTGGAAATTAATATTTGTGTCATTCTCAAACTTTTTGCCCCACTGTATATATATGTGTTGCCTGTTTTGCTTGTAATTTTGTCATTAATACGTGTCACATATCAGTTTGCAAGCAATGTAAAAAAGAAAATACATCCTTGACTTAATAAAGCCTCATACAACATGGTCTCTCTTTTCTTGAGTGATGCAGCTCCAGTATGCAGGTGTTCCATCCTAGCTCAGTGCTTTCTGTGGTGGTGGGGCAGCCAGCGGAAAATACGGAGCGTAGGGGTTTGTAATATTCTCTAGTTGCGCCGTGATTGGCTAAGTGTGCTGTCACTCATGGGGACACTACATCACTGCAAAATCTACGAAGAGAGCTAAAGAATTCAAGCCCCTTGGGTGCTGCCATAGAGTTACATTWAAAGTGCCCATCCAAAAGGCTCAAGGTCATTGGCCAACAGATAAAATGACGTCAAATCATGTTATATCTACTGTGGCTTTGATTGGACTGATCATGTCAACATCATACTTTAAAAATCTTAGCTAGCAAGTAGACAAGCAGTCATCATCATGAATCACGTCGACAATCTACTGGCAAATCCTTTTCAATCCTTGTCATATGAAGAGAAATTATAGATAAAACGTATCGGTGCTCATCGGCCATTGGACATAAACACTACACAGCAAGTTAGATCGCAAATTCAACAATGGAACGAATTCAGCGGCTATCTGCAATCGTTGCAAAGCAATCACTAGCCTGCTATTCAGTGGAGTGGGTATGTGGTCCAAGTCTGGGTTTAAGGGTCCTTTTTTTCAAGCTTAAAAAGATAAATATTCACACGCAACCCATGGGCCAGCATGGCAGCATGTTTACATCTTTGTTAATTTACCGTAAAAACATTTTATTCATTTTTATATACTGGTTCCTTGTTAGAAAGGGGAAACTCTTTTGACGCACCACCGGCGAGCGCAGTAGTTATTACGTCAGCTCGAGGACGGCAATAAGACAGCTGAACGTTCAACACCGGGAAAAACGCAGGAGAGAGGAGGTCAGCACTACGGCGGGGGTGGATTTGGATCAAATTAGTTTGGTAAAAGAGGTAAGTTTGGGTTTGCATTTAGTGATTTTCTGTAAATGCTCAACAATATAGGCTAAGATCATGTTGGCGCGGCCAGGTAAAAGCAATAACAGAGCTATAACGATTTGTTTTGGTTATTATTAACCTAAAAGGTTGAATACACAGTGGTGGAAAAAGTACCCAATTGTCATAATTGAATAAAAGTAAAGATACCTTAATAGAAAATGACTCAAGTAAAAGTGAAAGTCACCCAGTAAAATACTACTTGAGTAAAAGTCTAAAAGTATTTGGCTTAAAATATACTTAAATATCAAAAGCAAATGTAATAATTTAATATTGTAAGAGCTTTCATTGTCTGTTTATGTGCCCCCTTTATTTATCCTATGGTTCTGACTTTGTGTACAGGGAGAATACTGTAAGTACAGCCCATGTTCTGAATTCTGTCACTGTACATTTCAATAGTGCTGAACAAATAGTTATATTGACTACGTCCTAGCTCGCTCATTGATGTCTTAATCAAAATTACGGATTGCCTCTTATCCGCTCAGAAACCACATTTGTTAAGGCAAGTCATGCATATCAGCTATGTTTTTTGAAAAAAACAGAAAATGAGGCTGAATGAACTGTGTTGCTGCCAGACAAGGCTCTGCTGATAACCAGGTGTAGCAGTGGTAAGGATTCACTCCATGGTGCTGAATAGAAGGCTCTGCTGTTGGAACAGCTTTACGTAGGCCCTAACAGTTTATGGACACTGTTTGTCACCATTATTGTGCAATTAGTGTATTGTTTAGTGTAGTGTTGAGACAGAAATGGTCTCAATAGACAGTAGTGTCTCAATAGACAGTAGTGGTCTCAACAGAAAGTAGTGGTCTCAACAGACAGTAGTGTCTCAACAGACAGTAGTGTCTCAACAGACAGTAGTGTCTCAACAGACAGTAGTGTCTCAACAGACAGTAGTGGTCTCAACAGACAGTAGTGTCTCAACAGACAGTAGTGGTCTCAACAGACAGTAGTGTCTCAACAGTACTGGAGGAGGAGGGGGTGGAGCTGAAGAGGGAGGCGGGGCTAGAGCTGGTGATTGACAGGGAGAAGAGTCGGGAGCTGCAACTGCAGTACCAGAGGGAAGGGGCAGCTACAGAGGGAAGGGGCAGCTACGCAGGGAGTGGAAGGGGCAGCTTACAGAGGGAAGGGGCAGCTACAGAGGGAAGGGGCAGCTCCAGTG
>NC_036856.1:37893254-37899635 GCF_002910315.2 Salvelinus sp. IW2-2015 | reverse complement strand
CGCTGAAACTCAAACTGTACAATACTCAAGAAAGCTCAGACGTTTGCTGGGTCATAAATGACACTTAAAACTTTTAAAATTGAAGTGAAGACCCCCAAAAAAACGAGTAGCCTCGGGAAACATTATTCTGTTTACTTTGGGGTCTGGCAAAACGATGACAGTTAACAAATAACGCCAAAAATATTTTGAGTCACTGAGAACAACATTTGTAAAACAAACTGATAACTAGTGTCGACGCAACATCGTCTCAGAAACACAGTTTTAAGTAAAAAACGCCACTCTGCAATCACCCCTAAATCTGAAATACTACAATGCAATGCTGTGCTTGCGTATGGCTACAGCACTAGATGATCAAAACAATTAGACCACAACTCAAAATAAGCCTGATAGGCGATTCCCCCAACTAATACGACAAGACTAGATTAGTATGTTATAACTAAAACATAATTGATAACACAGGTGGGCTACCTTACTATCCACAGCTTCGCAAGCAACAGCTGCATTTGAATCTATGAGCAAGTTCAAGACTTCTTGATGTGACGTTGAATGTGAGCCATAGCCTCATCCGGAGACTCAAATGTGTAGTCTTTACCATCATGCGATAGCCATAAATGGGCCGGGAATCGCAGTCCATACTTCACACCTGGATGGTCCCGAAGTAGTCGCTTGGCCTGTCCGAAAGCTGCGCTCTGCCTGGAAACCGTGGGGGAGTAGTCCTGGTAGATGGAGAAGCTCTGTCCTTGAAAGCTCAGAGTGGTATTGCGGGCTCGTCGGAGAATCTCCATCTTCTCATGGAAAAAGTGCACTCGAAGAATTATGTCACGGGGCCTCTCKCCATCCCGGGGCTTTGGGCGCAGCGACCGGTGGGCACGATCAATCAGGGGCTTCTCATCTAAGGCAAGAACATCCTTCAGCAGCCCAGAAATGAAATCCGTGGCGCGAGGCATTTCCGCTGACTCTGGGACCGATACAAGTT
The DNA here is from genome assembly GCF_002910315.2 of Salvelinus sp. IW2-2015. Lineage (NCBI taxonomy): Eukaryota > Metazoa > Chordata > Actinopteri > Salmoniformes > Salmonidae > Salvelinus > Salvelinus sp. IW2-2015. The sequence continues at coordinate 37,898,659 of NC_036856.1, read as the reverse complement.
TCAGGTTATTGCGGCGAGAGAATCCCTCTAAATCCCTCTAAACTCACACAGCTCTCCTACGCTCATCTCAGTGCGTAGTAGTTTGATGGCCTCAAGAATGTTCATTTCAGCGCCGCCAGGCCAAGCCGCACCCCCGGGTAAAGTGTGAGTCCCCGGGCCCTCAGACTCAGGAGAGGGCGATGATGAGAGTGGGTCTTGTAGGCCGGGTTTTCTCAAAGTCATGTTTTTGGCCTTATGTTTCGTCAACATGCTGACATTCGAAAGCAAAGTAGTCTTGGTTTTTACGGAAAGGGATCACCAAACTAATATTTGAAAATAAATACGGTTCTGCTGTAAAATTCACATAAACTGTAAGAATACCGCTGGAGCAAACGGAAAACACGTCGGTTGCACATGGCGTCCCTCCAATCCCCAACTTATACTTTTTTTTAGAGAAGATTAAGAAATGAAACTCCAACAGTAGAAATTTGACTTCAGATTCTGGTAGGGTGAGGCCGGGTGCCAATTCGTTGATATATATGTTGAAGAGGGTGGGGCTTAAGSTGCATCCTTGTCTCACCCCATGGCCCTGTGGGAAGAAATGTATGTATTTTATGCTTATTTTAACCGCAGACTTATTAGTGTACATGGATTTTATAATGTCGTATGTTTTTCCCCCAACACCACTTTCCATCAATGTGTATAGCAAACCCTCCTGCCAAATTGAGTCAAAAGCTTTTTTGAAATCAACAAAGCATGAGAAYACTTTGCCTTTGTTTTGGTTTGTTTGTTTTTCAATTAGGGTGTACAGGGTGAATACGTGGTCTATCTTACGGTAATTTGGTAAAAAGCTCATTTGACATTTGCTCAGTAAATTGTTTTCACTGAGGAAATGTACAAGTTTGCTGTTAACTTCTCTGCGCTACGGATCCCTTTAGCGGCATCATTTTCCTAAACAACCGCTGAATTGCAGGGCGCAAAATATTACTAAAAATATTTATAATCATGCAATCACAAGTGAAATATACCAAAACACAGCTTAGCTTGTTGTTAATCCACCTATCGTGTCAGATTTTGAAAAATATGCTTTGCAGCGAAAGCAATCCAAGCTTTTGTGAGTGTATCAATCAATGCTACAACAACTAGCCCCAAATTAGCATGGTCACGAAAGTCAGAAAAGCAATAAATTAATCGCTTACCTTTGATAATCTTCGGGTGTTTGCACTCACGAGACTCCCAGTTACACAACAAATGTTATTTTTGTTCGATAAATATTACTTTTATAACAAAAAAACGCCATTTGGGTTGCGCGTTATGTTCAGAAACCAAAGCCTCGTTCCTTCGACGAAAATTCCAAAAAGTATCCGTAATGTTCGTAGAAACATGTCAAATGTTTTTTATAATCAATCCTCAGGTTGTTTATAACAAACATAATCGATAATATTTCAAACGGACCGTAACCTATTCAATAAAAAGAGAGAAAGAAAATGGAGAGCTACCCCTCTCGCACGCAGGAACTAAACAGAGGACACCTGACTAGTTTTGAAAAATCTCGCTCATTTTTCAAAATAAAATCCTGAAACTATGTCTAAAGCCTGGTTCATAGCCTGAGGAAGCATTGGAAAATGAAGCTGGTTGTTTAAATGGAAGAAAGACGGGCCAGGAAACACAGATAAAATAAATAAAAATATCACTTCCGGGTTAGATTTCTCAGGTTTTCGCCTGCAGAATCAGTTTTGTTATACTCACAGACAATATTTTGACAGTTTTTGGAACTTTGGAGTGTTTTTCTATCCTAATCTGTAAATTATATGCATATTCTACATCTGGACCTGAGAAATAGTCTGTTTACCTTGGGAACGTCATTTAAAAATATTATTAATAATCTGACCCCTAGCGTCAAGAGGTTTTAAGGATAATGCAGAGGATTTTCCCAAGGTTGCTGTTGACGCATATCCCACGGTAGTTATTGAGGTCATATTTGTCTCCACTTTGGTGGATTGAGGTGATCAGTCCATCACTCCACTGCAGGCGCAACAGAGACGGACATGAAAGGTCACACTATCTGGAGGAAATTACATCAATGCATGACCTTTACCTCTCACCTTTAACCACCAGCACAGGGGTCAGGGGTCAGGCAGTTCCAAAGGGGATACAAAAAAAGGGCAGGGGGAGTGTGTTGTGTGTGTGTGTGTGTGTGTGTGCGTGGTGTGCTGTGCTGTGTCGTTGCGTGTGTGTGTGTGCGCATTGGAATGTGGTATGAAATGCATTTAGGCAGTGAGTAGATTGGAAACAGGGTGCGATGCGTGTGATTTTAAATGCCCCTCCTCTTGCTGTGAGTCCCTAATGATGTCTGTCTGTAGTTGTCATATAGAGGCACGATATATCCTCACAAGCTCTGTCACACACACACACACACACGCTCAGGCAAATAAACCTTTGCCTAAACACATGCATACAGACACACACAATCTGAGTTCTCCATCATCAGGGGTTTTCTACTTACTAAACTAGAGGTTCCAGATGTGGACACCACATGCAGTGAGAAACCCACAGGTATACACACTAAACAGACACACACAAACCATTTCTCTCTCACACAAAACACGCACACACATGTCTTAGACAAGCTACAGATGTCTACTCATTTTAATCTGGTCGCCTGCCTGCCTGCCTGCTGCCTGCCTGTCTGTCTGGTCTGTCTGTCTGTCTGCCTGTCTGCCTGCTGCCTTTTCCCCTACATGGTCACCGGGGGGGGGGGGGCACCACTCAGAGGGAAGAGAAGACGTTGCACAAACTTAACACAAAGTGTGTTTTTAAAAAATGGACCCATTAAGAACATTCAAGCTCAAGGCTAAATGTGTAGCAGCATAGCGCGATTGTGTGACTGTGTGTGAAAGTAAAGCATCGCTCTCATCTCAATATCTGTRCGTTGCAACGTCATCTCACTGAGTCTAAATGTAATACATCTACACAGTACCAGGGCCAGTRTGGACCACATGTGTTCTACAGTCAGCAGCTGTCTGAGGGCCCAGTGGACCAGAGCAGAGTACAGTAATACATCTACACAGTACCAGGGCCAGTCTGGACCACATGTGTTCTACAGTCAGCAGCTGTCTGAGACAAACCAGACTGAGGGAATGCCTCTGATGCCTGCACTCTGAAACTTACAATACAGATGTATGATATTTTACGTGAGTGAGTCCTTGGCCCTGGAGGTTCTTACATAAATAGCTCCATGCACTTATTGAACACTTAACCGAGTCACACCACACATCATAGCTCACACATAGGCCTAAACACACACACACACACCCATACACACAACACACACACACCACACACAACACACACAGACACACACACCACACACACACACCACACACACACCAAACATGCTTAAAGGGTGAAATGTCTGGTGAGTGTGCAGGCCATGGAAGAACTGGGACATTTTCAGCTTCCAGGAATTGTCCTTACGACATTCTGAAACATGAGGTGATAGTGGCAGATGAACGGCACGACAATGGGCCTCAGGATCTCGTCACAGTATCTCTGTGCATTCAAATTGCCATTGATAAAATGCAATTGTGTTCGTTGTCCATAGCTTATGCCTGCCCATACCACCATGGGGCACTCTGTTCACAACGTTGACATCAGCAAACCGCTCGCCCACACGACGCCATACACGTGGTCTGCGGTTTTGTGGCCTGTTGGCCGTACTGCCATATTCAATGAAAACGACATTGGATGTGGCTTATGGTAAAGAAATGAACATTAAATTCTCTGGTAACAGCTCTATTGGACATTCCTCACTCATGTTGAGACATCTGTGGCATTYTGTTGTGTGACAAAACTGCACATTTTAGAGTGGCTTTTAATTGTCCCCAGCACAAGGTGCACTTGTGTAATTTGTTTATTATTATATATTTTTAACCTTTATTTAACTAGGCAAGTCAGTTCAGAACAAGCGTTTAAGCTTTTTGTGGGTATGGAACATTTTCTGGGATCTTTTATTTRAGTTCGTAAAACATGGAACCGACACTTTACACGTTGCGTTTTATATATTTGTTCAGTGTACAAATGTGCATGCACACCAACCTGGATGCATGACTAGACAGTCTTCCCCTCTCTGCAATCTGATGTGATGAATAAATCCCCCTCTTTCTCTCTCCCTCTCTAACCGTGTCTCTATAGCCAGTCTTCTATCTCTTTCTGACCATTCAGTCTCATGAACCCCTTCATCTGTGTTTGGTTGTGTCACCTCGACCGTGTCTTTCGTGAACATGTCTCAGTGACCGTGTCTGCCTTTCCTTTGCTGTAAGTCAAAACCCATTTCCCCTCGTCTCTCATTCACATTTGAGCAAGCTTCATTAGCATGATTGATCTAAGTATCTCTCTCTCTCTCTCTCTCTCTCGTCTCTTTCTATCTCTTGACATTTCAGGTGGTATTGCTTCAGGAGACAGTGAGGAGAGAATGTGAGGAGACAGGGGAGCTGACCGCTGCCCTTACCGAGGCTAGAGAGCAGCTCCTGGGACTACGACTCCCAGCCTCGCCCCTGGATCACTCCCACCTACAGGGCGAATACTTACACCCCAGACAGACCTCCCACATTCCCAGACCAAAGTCAGCGTGCCCCACACCCAATCGTGACCACTGGTCTACTACATTGATTTAATTAATTGTTGTTCTGATTAATATTGTTGTTTGTAGTTGCTGTAATTGGTAATTCCCATGTCCCACTACTACTATTATCTATTACTGTTGTTCCAACCATTTATATATATAAATATATATTATTATTTTGTAATATATAATATATATTAAGGATTTTTATTTTTCGATAGCTTCTTTGACAATGTAAGTAATAATGGAACTTGCCATGTCAATAAAGTCAATGAATTGAATTGAATTGAATTGAGAGAGAGAGATGAGAAAGAGGAAGAGGAGAGGAATAGAGAGAGGAGAGTGCCAGTAAAAGAAATTTGTTTCCATGCACATTTCCAACCTTTCCCCCACCGTCCCAAATGGAAGAGAGGAAGAGGTAAGAGGGGAGAGTAGTAGAGGAGAGGAAAGGAGCGATGGAAAGACCTTGCACAGAGTGAGTGATGCCAATAACACGCGAGAGTGGAAAAACAGGGCAATGTGTATGCGTATGTATTGTGTGTGTGTGTGTGTGTGTGTGTGTGTGTGTGTGTGTGTGTGTGTGTGTGTGTGTGTTGTGTTGTGTGTTGTGTGTGTGTTGTGTTGTGTGTGTGGTGTGTGTGTGTGTGTGTGTGGGTGTGTGGTGTGTGGTGTGTGTGTGTGTGTGTGTTTTGTGTGTGTGCCTGAGACCATCCCTGTAATGGACAATGCTCGCTGAACGATAGCGTGTGTGAGTGAGTTATAGCACATCTGTATCAGAGAAGGCTGGGAACAAATCGAGAGG
>NC_036856.1:37885326-37889891 GCF_002910315.2 Salvelinus sp. IW2-2015 | reverse complement strand
GCTCCCTCAACCCCCCCCCCCCCCCCAGCCCACACTGAGACCCTCACCCCCTCACACAGCCACGGGGGGAGAGAGGGGGGAGGTTGTGGGGAGGAGGGTGGGAGAGAAGGGGGAGGGAGGGGGGAGAGGGGGAGGAGTAGTTGGGGGGAGGGGAGGAGGGAGGAGAGAGGGGGAGTAGTGGTACCAGCCTGGTATTGAAACCTGACATTACACCAGCCTGGTATTGAAACCTGACAATATACCAGCTGGTATGAACCTGACATTATACCACCTGGTATTTAAAACCTGACAATATACCAGCCTGGTATTAAACCTGACAATATACCAGCCTGGTATTGAAACCTGACAATATCCAGCTGGTACTGAACCTGACAATATACACCCTGGTATTAAAACCTGACAATATACCAGCCTGGTATTGAAACCTGACAATATACCAGCCTGGTATAAACCTGAATTATAACCAGCCTGGTATTTAAAACCTGACAATATACCAGCCTGGTATTGAAACCTGACAATATACCAGCCTGGTATTGAAACCTGACAATATACCAGCCTGGTATTGAAACCTGACAATATACAGCCTGGTATTGAAACCTGACATTATACCAGCCTGGTATTAAAACCTAGTGTGTGTGTGCTCGCGTGTGTGTGCTGCAGTGAAGATCTGTCAGGCCTTTGTTTGGGTCTGTGGGTGGCAGAGGATGTGCTGTCACGCTTTTACTCTCCTGACCCAGTGATGGAGTGTGTGACAGTGTGAAAGCTGTGGCGTGCCATTGAAACTGACCGAGGGAGGCTGTTTGAATGCATGCGTGAATTCAAGTGCGTGTGACTCTGGGATGGAGTGTGACCGCGTGTGTCTGGGGACTTTGTGTTTGTGTGAACCTTATTGATGCAGAATTCTCTGTGGATCATGTGCCTGTGAGTCAAATCAAATTTATCAAATCAAATTTTATTAGTCACATACACGTATTTAGCAGATGTTATTGCGGGTGTAGTTATATCTAACAGTTTCACAACGTATACAACAAAAAACACAGAAATCTAAATAAGGAATGGATTAAGAATATATACATACATGTCAGAGTGGCATTGGACTAAGATACAGTGGCATAGTATACAATACAGTATATACAYTTGAAATCYGAAGTTTACATACACTTAGGTRAATCAAACTCGTTTTTCAACCACTCCACAAATMTAATTAACAAACTATAGTTAATTAACAAACTATAGTTTTGGCAAGACGGTTAGGACATCTACTTTGTGCATGACACAAGTKATTCTTCCAACAATTGTTTACAAACMGATTATTTTACTTATAATTCACTGTATCACAATTCCAGTGGGTCAGAAGTTTACATACACTAAGTTGACTGTGCCTTTAAACAGCTTGGAAAATTCCAGAAAATTATGTCATGACTTTAGAAGCTTCTGATAGGCTAATTTACATCATTTTAGTCAATTGGAGGTGTACCTGTGGATGTATTTCAAGGTCTACATTCAAACTCAGTGCATCTTTGCTTGACATCACGGGAAATCAAAAGAAATTCAGCCAAGACCCCAGAAAAAAAATTGTAGACCTCCACCATGGGACCACGCAGCTGTCAAACCGCTCAGGAAGAAGACGCATTCTGTCTCCTAGAGGACGAACGTACTGAAGTGTGCGAAAAGTGAAAAATCATATCCCCAGAACATCAGCAAAGGACCTTGTGAAGTTGCGTTGGAGGAAAACAGGTTACAAAAGTATCTAGTAATCCACAGTAAACGAGTCCTAATATATCGACAATTTAACGCTGAAGGCGCTCAGTGCAAGGAAGAAGCCACTGCTTTCCAAAACGCGCATAAAAAAATGTGTTAGCTTTTACACAACTAACACAAGATTGTACTTTTTGGAGAATGTCCTCTCGGGTCTGATCTGAAACAAAATAAAATACTGTTTTGCTCATAATGACCAGTTGCAAGTTAATGTTTGGAGTAAATAAGTGGGGGAGGTGCTTGCAAGCGGAAGAACACCATCCATTCCGTGAGGCATGGGGTATAGCATCATGTTGTGGGGTGCTTGCTGCAGTGGAGGAACTGGTGCACTTCTCAATTAAATAGATGGCATTCATGAGGAGAGACATTATTGTGTGATATAATTGAGCAATCAGATATCAACGAACCATCAGTTCAGGAGTTTAAAGCTTGGCTGCGCAAATGGGTCTTCCAAATGGGACCCAAGCATACTTCCAGATTGTGAGCAAATGGCTTAAGCGACAACCAAAGTCAAGGTAATTGGAGTAGCCATTCCAAGCCTGACCTCAATCCCATAGAAAAAATGTGTGGGCAGAACTTAGAAAAAGTGTGTGTTGAGCAAGGAGCACTACAAACCGTAGACTCAGTTAGTCACCCAGCTCTGCCAGGAGGAATGGCCAAAATTCACCCAACTTATTGTGGGAAAGTCTTGTGGAAGGGCTACCCTGAAAAGATTTAGACCAGTTGAAACAAATTTACAGAGAAATGCTACCAAATACTAATTGAGTTTAGATGTAAAACTTCTGACCACTGGGAATGGTGATGAAAGAAATCATAGTAACTTGAAATAAATCAGTCTCCTCACTATAATTCTGACATTATTTCACATTTCTTAAAAATAAAGTTGTGATCCTAAACTGACCTTATGGCAGGGAATTTGTTACTAGGTTAATTATTGTCAGTGAATTGTGGAAAATACTGGGAGTTTAATAAATGTATTTTGGCTATGTATGTTTTGTAGTTAACTATTTCCGGAACTTCAAAAACTGAAATACGAGTATGAGATGGGATTGATGCAAATTATTTAGCACACATATTAGAGTGACAAAGATAGACTGTACAATTAGTATATGAGTTACAGTATTTATAGACATGAGAATAGAGCATCTGCAAGATACGGAGACATTATTAAAGTGGCTAGTTATCCATAATTCTAATAAGTGGCTCAGTGATTCCTTAATCTATGTCGTATATGGCAGCTGCTTTCTTGATTGTGCTTAGTGATTGGCTGTTTAAGCAGTCTTGTACCTTAGATAGGGCGTATATTGTAGTTCATCCAGAGCTGGTATTGTATGTCAGGTTTCATACCCAGGCGTTATATTGGCAGGTTCTAATTACCAGGGCTCGGTGATAATGGCAGGTTTCATTACCAGGCTGGTATTAAGGCAGGTTCAATTACCAGGCTGGTATATTGTCAGGTTCAATACCAGGCTGGATATAATGGCAGGTTTCATTACCAGGGCTGGTATTATTGTTCAGGTTTCATAACAGGCTTGGTTATATTTGTCAGGTTCTAATACCAGGCTGTATAATGGCAGGTTTCAATACCAGGCTGGTATATTGTCAGGTTTCAATACCAGGCTGGTATAATGGCAGGTTTCAATACAGGCTGGGTATATTGTCAGGTTTCAATACCAGGCTCGGTATATTGTCAGGTTTCAATACCAGGCTGTATAATGGCCGGTTTCATTACCAGGCTGGATATATTGGCAGGTTTCAATACCCAGGCTGGTATATTGGCAGTTTCAATACTAGGGCTTGGTATAATGGCAGGTTCATAACCAGGCTGGTATATTGGCAGGCTTTCAATACACGTGAATTTGGCAGGTTTCAATACTCAGGCTGGTATAATGCAGGTTTCATTACCAGGCTGGTATAATGTTTCAGGTTTCATTACCAGGCTGATAATGTCAGGTTTCTACCAGGCTGTATTAATGTCACGGTTTCAATACCAGGCTGAATATATAATGGCAGCAGTTTTCATTACCAGGCTGGTATAATGGCAGGTTTCATTGCCAGGCCGGTATAATGAGGTTTTAATATCAGGCTTGGTATAATGGCAGTCTTCAATACCAGGCTGGTATAATGGGCAGTTTTCAATACCAGGGCTTTATTTATTAATGTCAGTTTCATTACCAGGCTGGTATAAATGTCAGGTTCCTTTCAAATACCAGGCTGGATATAATTCAGGTTTCAATACCGGCTGGCTGCAACTATCTGCGCACGGTGTACCTTATACGAGGTCGAGTCGCAGCAGTATCTCCTGGTGCACACACTTTATTGCTCATTTCACCTCGTACTATGCAATATACATTAGAAGCACGCTCCTTACCTGCATGTGGCTGTGCTCTTAATTGGCAGGTTTCATACCAGGCTGGTATAATGACCAGGGTTTTCATTACCAGGCTGGTATCATGGCAGGTTTCATTACCAGGCTGCGTATAAATGGCAGGTTTTAATATAGGCCTGTATATTGGCATGTTTCAATACCAGGCTGGTATAATAGGCAGGTTTTAATACCAGGCTGATTAATGTTTCAGGTTTCAATATACCAGCTGATATATTGTCAGATTTCAAATACCAGGCTAGTATAATGTCAGGTTTTAATACCAAGCTGATTATAATGTCAGGTTTCAATACCAGGCTGGTATAATGGCAGTTTTGAATGACGTTGTGAGTTGAAATGAATGAGGAGTCAACTGCAGAGAGAGCAAAATCTACGGGAAAACGCGGAAAAAACGTAACAGGTCCAAACCTGGCAGTGGATA
>NC_036856.1:37882645-37883359 GCF_002910315.2 Salvelinus sp. IW2-2015 | reverse complement strand
GGAGGAATGGGCCAAAATTCACCCAACTTATTGTGGGAAGCTTGTGGAAGGCTACCCGAAACGTTTGACCCAAGTTAAACAATTTACAGGAAATGCTACCAAATACTAATTGAGTTTATGTAAACTTCTGACCCACTGGGAATGTGATGAAAGAAATATAAACTGAAATAAATCATTCTCTCTACTATAATTCTGACATTTCACATTCTTAAAATAAAGTGGTGATCCTAACTGACCTTTGACAGGGAATTGTTACTAGGATTAAATGTCAGGAATTGTGAAAAACTGAGTTTAAATGTATTTGGCTAAGGTGTATGTAAACTTCCGACTTCAACTGTACATATGAGATGGGTGATGCAATATTTACACACAAATAAAGTGACTAAGATACCGTAGAATAGTATAGAGTACAGTTTATAGACATGAGATGAGTCATGCAAGATACGGAGACATTATTAAAGTGGCTAGGTATCCATATCTAAAAGTGGTCAGTGATTCCTAATCTATGTCTATAGGCAGCTGCTTCTGATGTGTTAGTGATGGCTGTTTAGCAGTCTGATGGCCTTGAGATAGAAGGCTGGTATATTGTCAGGTTTCAATACCAGGCTGGTATATTGTCAGGTTTCAATACCAGGCTGGTATATTGTCAGGTTTCAATACCAGGCTGGTATATTGGCAGGTTTCAATACCAGGCTGGTATAATGGCAGGTTTCA
>NC_036856.1:37874835-37882551 GCF_002910315.2 Salvelinus sp. IW2-2015 | reverse complement strand
TGAAACTGACATTATACCAGCCTGGTCATTGAAAAAACTGACATTATACCAGCCTGGTAATGAAACCTGACATTATATTCAGCCTGGTATTGAAACCTGACATTATACCAGCCTGGTAATGAAACCTGCCAAATAATACAGCCTGTATTAAAACCTGCCCTATACCAGGCTTGGTAATGAAACCTGCATATTACCAGCCTGGTATTGAAACCTGCCATTATACCAGCCTGGTATTGAACTGCCATTTATACCAGCCTGGTATTGAAACCTGACATTATACCAGCCTGGTAAGGAAACCTGCATTATACCAGCCTGGTAATGAAACCTGCCATTTACCAGCCTGGTAATTGAACCTGCCATATACCAGCCTGGTATTGAAACCTGACAATATACCAGCCTGGTATTGAAACATGACAATTACACAGCCTGGTATTGAAACCTGACAATATACCCAGCCTTTCTATCTCAAGGCCATCAGACTGCTAAACAGCCATCACTAACACATCAGAAGCAGCTGCCTATAGACATAGATTAGGAATCACTGACCACTTTTAGATATGGATACCTAGCCACTTTTAATAATGTCTCCGTATCTTGCACTCATCTCATGTCTATAAACTGTACTCTATACTATTCTACGGTATCTTAGTCACTTTATTTTGTGTGTAAATTTGCATCACATCTCATATGTACAGTGGAATACCAGGCTGGTATAATGGCAGGTTTCATTACCAGGCTGGTATAATGGCAGGTTTTAATATCAGGCTGGTATATTGGCATGTTTCAATACCAGGCTGGTATAATGGCAGGTTTCAATACCAGGCTGATATATTGTCAGATTTCAATACCAGGCTAGTATAATGTCAGGTTTTAATACCAAGCTGATATAATGTCAGGTTTCAATACCAGGCTGGTATAATGGCAGGTTTTGTAATGACGGGTGAGTGAAATGAATGAGGAGTCAACTGCAGAGAGCAAAATCTACGGGAAAATGCTTTAATGTCCTTCGAAAAACGTAACAGGTCCAAACATGGGTGAATGCCCAAAACACTGGCGCTACACAAACCCCAAACCTGGTTACAAACACTGGACAGCGAAAAAAAAAAAAACAGACACGCAACATCACCATACGTAACAACTAATAAGCCCGCACAAACACTAGCGGGCAAAACTAACCTAAATAGTACCCAACCCAAAACCCCAACAAGGAACAGGTGAAAACAATTAGACAGACATAAACGAAAAGGAAAAAGGGATCGGTGGCAGCTAGTAAACCGGTGACGACGACCGCCGAGCGGCACCCGAACAGGAAGGGGAGCCACCTTCGGTGGTATTCGTGACAGGTTTCAATACCAGGCTGATATATTGTCAGATTTCAATACCAGGCTGGTATAATGTCAGGTTTCAATACCAGGCTGATATATTGTCAGATGTCAATACCAGGCTGGTATAATGTCAGGTTTCAATACCAGGCTAGTATAATGTCAGGTTTTAATACCAGGCTGATATAATGTCAGGTTTCAGTACCAGGCTGGTATAATGTCAGGTTTCATAAGGATAATGATGGTAGTGGAAATCTAGACGATATGATGATAATGATGTAACACAGAATGATGAACTGGTATTACAACATACTGGGTTTTGTATCTGATTATTGTCCTTGTCTGTCTGAATTAGCCTACCGTGTGTCTGAATTAGTCTACTGTGTGTCTGAATTAGTCTACCGTGTGTCTGAATTAGACTACCGTGTGTCTAAATTAGCCTACTGTGTGTCTGAATTAGCCTACCGCGTGTCTAAATTAGCCTACCGTGTGTCTGAATTAGCCTACCGTGTGTCTGAATTAGCCTACCGTGTGTCTGAATTAGTCTACTGTGTGTTTAATTGTTGGTAGTGGAGTTATGGCACAGCAGTCACACACATTGTCCTCCTGTGTGGTTTCGTGCGAAACTATTGCATAATATCTATTGATGTCTTTTTTGCGTGACTCTCCCACTCTCTCTGTCTCAAACTGTCGCTTGGTCTCGTGTGAGCTTGTATCGCTCCGTCTGTTCTTAGACACACACACACAGACACASACACTTTTGGCATGGTTTGGTGTATTGTGAGGGCATAACTAGCTCCTTCTCACACGCTCATTTTTCCGTTATCACAGCTGGGGCGTGATAATGGAAGTGTGTGTGTGTGTTTGACGTGTCAGTTTGCGTGTGTTATTCCTGGTGCTCACGTTCTCCCTCCAGATGCACTCCTGACCTTTCACCCCTCCTTTCATCTCCTTCTCCCCATCGCTCTGCGGCCACACTTCCTGCTACCGTGACCTCCACTTCCTGAACCTCCTCTACCCCTCTTTGAAGAGGGCAGGTCTTTCAACACGGGCCAGAGTTATAAACATACTCCTCGTCATCGCTCCCTCGCTCTCTCTCCCTCTCCCTCGCTCTCTTTCTCTCTCCCTCTTTCTCTCTCTCCCTCCCTCGCTCTCTCTATCGCTCTCTCACTCTATCTATCTTTCTCTCCCTCCCTCGCTCTCTCTCTATCTCTCTCTCCCTCGCTCGCTCTCTCTCTATCTCTCCCTCACTCTCTCTCTATCTCTCCCACGCTCTCTATCTCTCTCTCCCTCTCTCTGTCTCTCTCTCTGCCCTCTCTCTCTTTCTGCCTGTGATTGTGGACATGTAATGGGTGGGCTTGTACGTACGTCTGTGTTTTGGGTGACCGTGTCTCAGTGCGTGTGAAGCAGAGGGATGCAGTGTGAATGGCCACTGCTGTTCTCACACTGGGACAGTAACACTAAGGCTTGCTTAGGGAGCAGTCAAAATTGACACAATTGTTACCCAGAGGAAAATGGGGGGGGGGGTCATGCTTTTTCAATTTCAGTCAAAGGGAGGGTTTAGTACGTTTTATTTAGTCCAAGGGAGGGTCATGCCATTTTTAATTGAATAAATGTCATACACCCTTAGAACAAAAGGTGCTATCTAAAACCTAAAACCCTTTACACAGAGGGCACTACATGGAACCCAAAATAGTTCTACCTGGAACCAAAAAGGGTTCTACCTGGAACCAAAAAGGGTTCTACCTGGAACCCAAGAGTTCTACCTGGAACCAAAAAGGGTTCTACCTGGAACCAAAAAGGGTTCTACCTGGAACCCAAAAGAGTTCTACCTGGAACCAAAAAGGGTTCTACCTGGAACCAAAAAGGGGTCTACCTGGAACCAAAAAGGGTTCTCCTATGGGAATGGTCGAAGAACTCTTTTGGAACCCTTTTTGCCCGATGCTGCCCCTCATCCCTGATTCTCTGCTGGGCGCGTAATATCAAATTCACTGGGTGTGGTCTCAATCAAATGATCCATAGCCTGTACAATACGAAGAACATGCTTGGAGAAGCACAGGACAAAGTTATATTTCTCAGAAAATGTACTTCCTTCCCGAGTTRTTGCTCTGCTYGGATGGTGTGTATAAAACTAGGCTAGACRGCGTTACKCACTGCAATGGATAGGCTATCCCAATAATGAGCCCTGGCCTGCCCTGCCCTTGCTAATGTAAGCCTAAAGCCATTTGTGCTGCCTAACCAATGGCTGTGGCACTTCAGGAGGCAAGTCAAAGGCTTCGTCCCCCCCAAAAAATCGATATCTGTGTTTGCGGACGAGGCCTACTGATGTCCTGCTTAGTTTGGGAGGGAGAGTACGAAGATGACAAAGAGGACCAGAGGTCAGCTTGCTACTGTTATAATTTATTTTAATAAACACAATACGTTGCCCATAATGAAGCTATTTATCAGAGTGAAGGGCTTGGTGTGTTAAGCTGTAACCAGGGCTTGAATTGAGGGAGTGTGTGAGGGTATTGTGGCTTTTGTTAAAGAAATTGGATAAAAGCATAGCCTACCCCCTATTAGCTTAATATTTTGAAAACAATGAAATTGACCTGATTATATAAAGTGATCTGTAACGATGCTTTAGTCTGCAATGCTTTGTGCTAGAAACGAGTTGTAAAATGCCGGGGAAAGTGTTACATCTGCTCCTGCCACGCCCTCTACTTCTCATCCTGGACCTCCCTAACCTGCCACCACTACACCAGTGCTCTCTGTGTGTGTGTGTGTGTGTGTGTGTGTGTTGTGTGTGTGTGTGTGTGTGTGTGTGTGTGTGTGTGTGTGTGTGTGTGTGTGTGTGTGTGTGTGTGTGTGTGTGTGTGTGGTGGTGTTGTGTGTGGTGACAGGTGTGCTGGAAGCAGAGCATTCCCACCAGCTGCAACCCTGTTCCGAATCCCTACAAATACTCAGCCCTGCCAGTTCCACACTGCCAGATTGTAGCCTCTACTCAGTCAGTCTGTATTGCTAGCTGTTTGTTCCTGCATAGATTTTGTTAGCCTGTTGTGCCTGTTTGTTCCTAGCCTCACGATGCTTTTTATCTCCTCTACATTCCCGTCTGCTCTGACTCTGGTACCTGTCTCCAGTCCCTCGTCTCCTCAGCCCTGCTTCCCTGCCCTGGATCCTCGTCTGAGTCTGCATTTTGGTTCACCCGCTCCGCCCCGCATAATAGTACGATCTGGCCAGAGATACCCACCCAGCAGACGTAGATGCTCTCCACCAAACCCTCGCCGGCCAAGGCGCCCTGCTCGGGCAACATGACCAAGCCCTGAAAACCCTTCTGGAGCACATCAAGGAGTTTCAGACTTACAGGGCCAAACCTTCGCCCAGAGCTCACAACCAGTCCCAAGTCCTTCTCCTCCACCCCGTGAAACATTTGTTACGATGGCAACCTCGGAGTTTGTTCCGACTCCCGAGTGTTACCTTGGCAACCTCGGAGTTTGCAGAGCCTTTTTGGAACAATGTTCACTCATATTCGAGCAACAGCCCCACTCTTGTGCTAGTGAACGGGCCAAGATGTCCTTCCTGATTGGCTGCCTCTGTGGAGCAGCGTTTTTGCCTGGGCCACGGCGGTGTGGGAGAGACAGTCCCCCATTTGCTTCTCCAGCTTCACGGAGGAGATGAAGAAAGTCTTCGACCACCCGGTCTGCGGTAAGGATGCCACTAAACGACTCCTGTCCCTCCGTCAAGGCCCCTATAGTGTCGCTGAGATGGCAATTGAGTTTCGCACCCTTGCGGCTGGAATGAGGAAGCCCTTCAGGGAGCATTCCAGAACGCGCTCACTGAGACCATTAAGGACGAGTTGGTGTCCAGGGATGAGCCTGATGAGGGTAGGTAGGGTTGCATGCCCCATAACATCTGCTTCATTGCCTTATCCTCCTTCTCCGACAGCATCCCTTCCCAAGGCTCTTCCAGAACCTGAACCCATGCAGCTCGGCCGGGCCCGTCTCTCTCCAGAGGAGAGACAACGGCGAATCAGCGCTAGGAGCTGCCTATACTGTGGCCAGGTTGGTCACGTTGTCTCCACTTGTTCCCTGCGTCCAGAAAAAGAGGGGTCTCGGCAGTAGTAGAGGATATACTGTTGAGCCAAATCACCTTGAAGGCAACCTTGTGTGGCAGAACCAGGCTTTTCCTCTGTCTGCTCTCATCAATTCGGGCGACAACGAGAGCTTCCTGGACCGAGGTGTCGTTACCCAGTTGGACCTCAACACTGTCCCACTCGCTTCACCCCTTGATGTCAACGGACAGCTCCTCGCCCGTGTCTGTGAGAACCGTCCCTGTCATCCTGCGTCTCTCTGGAAACCACCAGGAAAAGATCAGTTTCCACATAATCTACTGTCCTCACTCTCCCCTGGTTCTTGGCCATCCACGGTTAAAGCTACACAACCCACAGATTGACTGGACCCGCCGGGAAAGGTAACCACTTGGAGTTAATTTTGTCACTCTAATTGTCTACGTTCTGCCCTTCCCCCTGCCCCAGTCCATTCCAGAACCTCCGGACCTGTCATCAGTTTCTCCAGAGTATCAAGATCTAGCTCCTGTGTTCAGCAAGCACCGCGCACTGTCGCTGCCGCTTCATCAGCCGTACGACTGCTCCTCTCCCCAGTAGCTGGCTGTATAACCTCTCTCGCCCCGAGCACGAGGCTATGGAGCGGTACATCCAGGACAAATCAAAAACAGTTTTTTTTACATTTTTGGAAATGTATTAATACAAATTACAAAACTGAAATATCACATTTACATAAGTATTCAGACCCTTTACTCAGTACTTTGTTGAAGCACCTTTGGCAACGATTACAGCCTTGAGTCTTCTTGGGTATGATGCTACAAGCTTGGCACACCTGTATTTGGGAAGTTTCTCCCATTCTTCTCTGCAGATCCTCTCAAGCTCTGTCAGGTTGGATGGGGAGCGTCGCTGCACAGCTATTTTCAGGTCTCTCCAGAGATGTTCGATCGGGTTCAAGTTTGGGCTCTGGCTGGGCCACTCAAGGACATTCAGAGACTTGTCCCGAAGCCACTCCTGCGTTGTCTTGGCTGTGTGCTTAGGTCATTGTCCTGTTGGAAGGTGAACCTTCGCCCCAGTCTGAGGTCCTGAGAGCTCTAGAAAAGGTTATCAAGGATCTCTCTGTACTTTGCTTCGTTCATCTTTCCCTTGATCCTGACTAGTCTCCTAGTCCCTGCCGCTGAAAAACATCCCACAGCATGATGCTGCCACCCACCATCTTCACCGTAGGGATGGTGCCAGTTTTCCTCCAGACGTGACACTTGGCATTCAGGCCAAAGAGTTCAACCTTGGTTTCATCAGACCAGAGAATCTTGTTTCTCATGGTCTGAGGTCTTTAGGTGCCTTTTTGGAAACTCCAAGAGGGCGTCATGTGCCTTTTCTGAGGAGTGGCTCCATCTCGCCACTCTACTATAAAGGCCTGTTGGTGAAGTGCTGCAGAGATGGTTGTCCTTCTGGAAGGTTCTCCCATTTCCACAGAGGAACAATGGAGCTCTGTCGGAGTGACCATTCGGGTTCTTGGTCCACCTCCCTGACCAAGGCACTTCCACTCGATTGCTCAGTTTGGCTGAGCGGCAAGCTCTAGGAAGAGTCTTTGTGGTCCAAACTTGTTCCATTTAAGAATGATGGAGGCCACTGTGTTCTTGGAGACCTTCAATGCGGCAGAAATGTTTTGATACTCTTCCCAGATCTGTGCCTCGAAACAATCCTGCCTCGGAGCTCTACGGACAATTCCTTGGACCTCCATGGCTTGGTTTTGCTCTGACATGCACTGTCAACTGTGGGATTTTGTATAGACAGGTGTGTGCCTTTCCAATCATGTCCAATCAAGAATTTACCACAGGTGGACTCCAATCAAGTTGTAAAAACATCTAAGCATAATCAATGGAAACGAGTGCACCTGAGCTCAATTTTGAGTCTCATAGCAAAGGTCTGAATACTTAGTAATATTTTTTATTTTTTTATTTTATACATTTGCAAAAAAAATCGAAAAAAACTGTTTTCACTTTGTTGCTATCGGATAGGAAACATATATTTTTTTATCAATTTTAGAATAAGGATGTAACATACATAACAAAATGTGGAAAAAGTCAGGGGTCTGAATACTTTCCGAATGCACTGTAACACGCAACGAAACACACACATACAGCAGTGTGTAAACATACAACCACACACGCACCCATTAAACAATATGCCACAGCTGAACAATGTCAGGCCAGAACATCACTCCCAGACACACACACACACACACACTCTAACCACTGATCAACACACCACTGTATAACATCAGGCCAACAGGGCTACCATCCAAGGTCACCACTCTGGGTTCCCACTACACACAAACAACCAATGTGTGTG
>NC_036856.1:37864260-37871897 GCF_002910315.2 Salvelinus sp. IW2-2015 | reverse complement strand
GATGTTAACTGTTAACCGGGCTTGAATTGAGGGAGTGTGTGAGGGTATTGTGGCTTTTGTTAAAGAAATTGGATAAAAGCATAGCCTACCCCTATAGCTTAATAATTTTGAAACAAATGAAATGACCTGATTATATAAAGTGATCTGTAACGATGCTTTAGTCTGCAATGCGTTTGCTAGAAACGAGTTGTAAAATGCCGGGGGAAAGTGTTACATCTGCTCCTGCCACGCCCTCTACTTCTCATCCTGACCTTCCCTAACCTGCCACCACTACACCATGCTCTCTCTGTGTGTGTGTGTGTGTGTGTGTGTGTGTGTGTGTGTGTGTGTGTGTGTGTGCAGGAATACACTGCTGTCTTCACATTCACTGAGAAACCTTTCCATCTTCTGTACTCTGTCGCCCTCTGCTGTTTGTACAATCCATATCCTGCGTCACCATTAGCTTCAGAGTGATACAGAATTGCTTCTGCTAATTGTTGCCTGAGCATCGACTTTGGGGCCCCGACCCACTTTTGCTGATGTGTCAGACAGTTGGAGAGTTCTGTGTCCAACTTTCAACGTAGAAGCCTTGGGCTAGAAGAGCAATATGGCTGTCTTTCCTTCTATCACGCTGTCAGATTGACTTTCATCATGTAATGTCAGACCAACCACTGTGCTACCTGTTGACTTCTAKTATACAGAGTCATTCCATAGGGCCTCTAGTACTATACTAGATAACTTACTGGCAGCTCTCAACTGATTATACAAAACGCTCATGAATAAATACATTTATAAATTAACTAAAAGTCTGAAAAGTCAACAAACTGGTAACATCTGCTAAATATGTGTAYGTGACCAATACATWTGATTTGAAAAGTCAACCAACTGGTAATAGTAAARAGTCTGTCTGTCAGGGGAATACCTGGATACCTACTACATGCATCCGTAAATTGTAGCCCGTCTACACCTCAAGGGCTTTGCATACGATAATGGATTTTCTCCAATTAATCTATATATTTTTTTTCTATCCCTCTGTAATTTTACGAGACATTAGATCCAGGAAATGATAGAAAAATAAGGAGGAAACKTGCAGGAGCACTTAGAAAACTGATACGAGAAGATATACTCTGAACCATGCCCAGACAGGTCTGTTCTGCTATGGTCAAACAACACCTCTGTTAAGTGCTTTTGGCTGAGAGGKGAGAACACACTGTGTGTCTTTTGATGTACGCTGTGAGGAACCTGCCAACCCATGACAGCCAAATGGATGTGCATGGAGGAACATTCTATCTCCACTTTTCAAACTGTACATATGAGATGGTGATGCAAATTTACACACAAATAAAGTGCTAAGATACCGTAGAATAGTATAGAGTACAGTTTATAGACATGAGATGAGTCATGCAAGATACGGAGACATTATTAAAGTGGCTAGGTTCCATATCTAAAAGTGGTCAGTGATTCCTAATCTATGTCTATAGGCAACTGCTTCTGATGTGTTAGTGATGGCTGTTTAGCAGTCTGATGGCCTTGGAGAAGAAAGGCTGGTATATTGTAGGTTTATACCAGGCTGTACATTGTCTAGTTTCAATACCAGGCTGGTATATTGTCAGGTTTCAATACAGGCCTGGTATATTGGAGTTCAATACCAGGCTGGTATAATGCAGGTCAAATTACCAGGCTGGTATATATGGCAGGTTTCATTACCAGGCTGGTATAATGTAGGTTTCAATACCAGGCTGGTATAATGGCAGGTTTTCAATACCAGGCTGGTATAATGGCAGGTTCAAGTACCAGGCTGGTATAATGCAGGTTTCATTACCAGGCTGGTATAAGTGCAGGTTTTAATACAGGCTGGTATAGTTGGCAGTTTCATTACAGGCTGGGTATAATTCAGTTTCAATACCGGCTGATATAATGTCAGGTTTCATTACCAGGCTGGTATAATGGTCACGGTTCAAATGACAGGCTGGTAATAATTGTCAGTTTCAATACCAGGCTGGTATAATGGCAGGTTTCATTACCAGGCTGTAATAATGGCAGGTTTTTAATATCAGGCTGGTATATTGGCATGTTTCAATACCAGGCTGGTATATATGGCAGGTTTCAATACCAGGCTGATATATGTCAGATTTCACCATACAGGCTAGTATAATGTCAGGTTTAATACCAGCTAGATATAATGATTGTCAGGTTTCAATACCAGGCTGGTATATATGGCAGGTTTTGTAATGACGGGTGATGAAATGAATGAGGAGTCAACTGAGAGAGCAAAATCTACGGGAAAATGCTTTAATGCTCTTCGAAAAATCGTAACAGGTCCAAACATGGGTGAATGCCCAAAACACTGGCGCTACACAAACCCAACCTGGTTACAAACACTGGACAGCGAAAAAAAAAAAAACAGACACGCAACATCACCATACGTAACAACTAATAAGCCCGCCACAAACACTAGCGGGCAAAACTAACCTAAATAGTACCCAACCCAAACCCCAACAAGGAACAGTGAAAACAATTAGACAGACATAAACGAAAGGAAAAAGGGATCGGTGGCAGCTAGTACAACGTGACGACGACCGCCGAGCGGCACCCGAACAGGAAGGGGAGCCACCTTCGGTGGTATTACGTGACAGGTTTCAATACCCAAGGCTGATATATTGTCAGATTTCAATACCAGGCTGTATAATGTCAGGTTTCAATACCAGGCTGATATATTGTCAGATGTCAATACCAGGCTGGTATAATGTCAGGTTTCAATACCAGGCTAGTATAATGTCAGGTTTTAATACCAGGCTGATATAATGTCAGGTTTCAGTACGCAGCTGGTATATATGTCAGGTTACATAAGGATAATGATGGTAGTGGAAATCTAGACGATATGATGATAATGATGTCAACACAGAATGATGAACTGGATACAACATACTGGGTTTGTATCTGATTATTGTCCTGTGTCTGTCTGAACTTAGCCTACCGTGTGTCTGAATTAGTCTACTTGTGTGTCGAATTAGTCTACCGTGTGTCTGAATTAGACTACCGTGTGTCTAAATTAGCCTACTGTGTGACTTGAATTTAGCCTACCGCTGTCTAAATTAGCACCCTGTGTCTGAATAGCCTACCGTGTGTCTGAATTAGCCTACCGTGTGTCTGAATTAGTCTACTGTGTGTTTAAATTGTTGGTCGTGGAATTATGGCACAGCAGTCACACACATTGTCCTCCTGTGTGGTTTCGTGCGAACTATGCAATAATATCTATTGATGTTCTTTTTTGCGTGACTCTCCACTCTCTCTGTCTCAAAACTGTCGCTTGGTCTCGTGTGAGCTTGTATCGCTCCGTCTGTTCTTAGACACACACACACGACACACACACTTTTGGCATGGTTTGGTGTATGTGAGGGCAATAACTAGCTCCTTCTCACACGCTCATTTTTCCGTTATCACAGCTGGGGCGTGATAATGGAAGTGTGTGTGTGTGTTTTGAGTGTTCAGTTTGCGTGTGTTATCCTGGTGCTCACGTTCTCCCTCCAGATGCAATCTTCCTGACCTTTCACCCCTCCTTTCATCTCCTCTCCCCATCGCTCTGCGGCACACTTCTGCTACCGTGACCTCCACTTCCTGAAACACTCCCTACCCTCCTTTGAAAGAGGGCAGAGTCTTTCAACACGGGGCCAGAGTTATAAAACATACTCCTCGTCCTCGCTCCCTCGCTCTCTCTCCTCTCCCTCGCTCTCTTTCTCTTCTCCCTCTTTCTCTCTCTCCCTCCCTCGCTCTCTCTATCGCTCTCTCACTCTATCTATCTTTCTCTCCCTCCCTCGCTCTCTCTCATATCTCTCTCTCCCTCGCTCGCCTCTCTCTCTATTCTCTCCCTCACTCTCTCTCTATCTCTCCCACCGCTCTCTATCTCTCTCTCCTCTCTCTGTCTCTCTCTCTGCCCCTCTCTCTCTTCTGCCTGTGATTGTGTACATGTAATGGGTGGCTGTACGTACGTCTGTGTTTTGGTGACCGTGTCTCAGTGCGGTGAAGCAGAGGGATGCAGTGTGAATGGCCACTGCTGTTCTCACCTGGGACAGTAACAACTAAGGCTTGCTTGAGGGAGCAGTCAAAATTGACACAATTGGTTACCCAGAGGAAAAGTGGGGGGGGGGTCATGCTTTTTCAATTTCAGTCAAAGGGAGGGTTTAGTACGTTTTATTTAGTCCAAGGGAGGGTCATGCCATTTTTAATTGATTAAATGTCATACACCTTAGAACAAAAGGTGCTATCTAAAACCTAAAACCCTTTACACGAGGGCACTACATGGAACCCAAAATATTTACTGAACCAAAAGGGTTCTACCTGGAACCAAAAAAGGGTTCTACCTGGAACCCAAGTTCTACCTGAACGTAAAAAGGTTCTACCTGGAACAACAAAGGGTTCTACCTGGAACCCAAAGAGTTCTACTGGAACAAAAGGTTCTACCTGGAACCAAAAAAGGGGTCTACCTGAACCAAAAAGGGTTCTCTATGGGAATGGTCGAAGAACTCTTTTGGAAACCCTTTTTGCCCGATGCTGCCTCTCATCCTGATTCTCTGCTGGGCGCGTAATTTCAAATTCACTGGGTGTGGTCTCAATCAAATGATCCATAGCCTGTATACGAAGAACACATGCTTGGAGAAGCACAGGACAAAAGTTATATATTTCTAGAAAATGTACTTCCTTCCCGATTTTTGCTCTGCTGGGATGGTGTGTATAAAACTAGGCTAGACCGCGTTACCACTGCAATGGATAGGCTATCCAATAATGAGCCCTGGCCTGCCCTGCCCTTGCTAATGTAAGCCTAAGCCATTTGTGGCTAACCTAACCAATGCTGTGGCATTCAGGAGGCAAGTCAAAGGCTTCGTCCCCCAAAAAAACTATATTTGTGTTGCGGACGAGGGCTATCTGATGTCCTGCTTAGTTTGGAGGGAGAGTATAGAAGATGACAAAGAGGACCAGAGGTCAGCTTGCTACTGTTTATAATTTATTTTAATAAACACAATACGTTGCCCATAATGAAACTATTTATCAGAGTGAAGGGCCTTGGTGTGTTAACTGTAACCGGGCTTGAATTGAGGGAGTGTGTGAGGGTATTGTGGCTTTTGTTAAAGAAATTGGATAAAGCATAGCCTACCCCTATTAGCTTAATATATTTGAAAACAATGAAATGACCTGATTATATAAAAGTGATCTGTAACGATGCTTTAGTCTGCAATGGCTTTGTGCTAGAAACGAGTTGTAAAATGCCGGGGGAAAAGTGTTACATCTGCTCCTGCCACGCCTCTACTTCTCATCCTGACCTTCCCTAACCTGCCAACCACTACACCAGTGCTCTCTGTGTGTGTGTGTGTGAGTGTGTGTGTGTGTGTGTGTGTGTGTGTGTGTGTGTGTGTGTGTGTGTGTGTGTGTTGTGTGTGTGTTGTGTGTGGTGTTTGTGTGTGTGGTGGGTTGGTATGACAAGCGGTGCTGGAAGCAGAGCAGATTCCCCAGCTGCACACCTGTTCCGTAATCCCTACAAATACTCAGCCCTGCCAGTTCCACACTGCCAGATTGTAGCCTCTACTCAGTCAGCTCTTATTGCTAGCTGTTTGTTCCTGCATAGATTTTGTTAGGCTGTTGTGCCTGTTTGTTCCTAGCCTCAATGCTTTTTATCTCCTCTACATTCCCTGTCTGCTCGACTCTGGTACCTGTCTCCAGTCCCTCGTCTCCTCAGCCCTGCTTCCCTGCCTGGATCCTCGTCTGAGTCTGCTTTTGGTTCACCCGCTCCGCCCCGCATAATAGTACGATCTGGCCAGAGATACCCACCCAGCAGACGTAGATGCTCTCCACCAAACCCTCGCCGGCCAAGGCGCCCTGCTCGGGCAACATGACAAACGCCTGAAAACCCTTCTGGAGCACATCAAGAGTTTCAGACTTACAGGGCCAAACCTTCGCCCAGAGCTCACAACCAGTCCCAAGTCCTCTCCTCCACCCGTGAAACATTTGTTACGATGGCAACCCGGAGTTTGTTCCGACTCCCGAGTGTTACCTTGCAACCTCGGAGTTTGCAGAGCCTTTTAGGAAAAATGTTCACTCATATTCGAGCAACAGCCCCACTCTTGTGCTAGTGAACGGGCCAAGATGTCCTTCTGATTGGCTGCCTCTGTGGAGCAAGCGTTTTGCCTGGGCCACGGCGGTGTGGGAGAGGACAGTCCCCATTTGCTTCTCTCAGCTTCACGGAAGGGATGAAGAAAGTCCTCGCCCCCGGTCTGCGTAGGATGCCACTAAACGACTCCTGTCCCTCCGTCAAGGCCCCTATAGTGTCGCTGAGATGGCAATTGAGTTTCGCACCCTTGCGGTCTGGATTGAGGAAGCCCTTCAGGGAGCATTCCAGAACGCGGCTCACTGAGACCATTAAGGACGAGTTGGTGTCCAGGGATGAGCTGATGAGGTAGGTAGGTTGCCTGCCCCATAAGACATCTGCTTCATTGCCTTATCCTCCTTCTCCGACAGCATCCCTTTCCCAAGGTCTTCCAGAACCTAACCCATTGCAGCGCGGCCGGGCCCGTCTCTCTCCAGAGGAGAGACAACGGCGAATCATGCGCTAGGAGCTGCCTATACTGTGGCCAGCGTTGGTCACGTTGTCTCCACTTGTTCCCTGCGATCCAGAAAAGAGGGGTCTCGGCAGTGTAGAGGACATACTGTTGAGCCAAATCACCTTGAAGGCAACCTTGTGTGGCAGACCAGGCTTTTCCTCTGTCTGCTCTCATTCAATTCGGGCGACAACGAGAGCTTCCTGGACCGGAGTTCGTTACCCAGTTGGACCTCAACACTGTCCACTCGCTTCACCCCTTGATGTCAACGGACAGCTCCTCGCCCGTGTCTGTGAGAACCGTCCCTGTCATCCTGCGTCTCTCTGGAAACCACCAGGAAAAGATCAGTTTCCAGACATAATCTACTGTCCTCACTCTCCCCTGGTTCTTGGCCATCCACGGTTAAAGCTTACACAACCCACAGATTGACTGGACCCGCCGGGAAAGGTAACCACTTGGAGTTAATTTTGTCACTCTAATTGTCTACGTTCTGCCTTCCCCCGCCCCAGTCCATTCCAGAACTCCGGACTGTCATCAGTTTCTCCCAGAGTATCAAGATCTAGCTCCTGTGTTCAGCAAGCACCGCGCACTGTCGCTGCCGCTTCATCAGCCGTACGACTGCTCCTCCCCAGTAGCTGGCTGTATAACCTCTCTCGCCCCGAGCACAGCTATGGAGCGGTACATCCAGGACAAATCAAAAACAGTTTTTTACATTTTTGGAAATGTATTAATACAAATTACAAACTGAAATATCACATTTACATAAGTATTCAGACCCTTTACTCAGTACTTTGTTGAAGCACCCTTTGGCAACGATTACAGCCTTGAGTCTTCTTGGGTATGATCTACAAGCTTGGCACACCTGTATTTGGGAAGTTTCTCCCATTCTTTCTCTGCAGATCCTCTCAAGCTCTGTCAGGTTGGATGGGGAGCGTCGCTGCACAGCTATTTCAGGTCTCTCCAGAGATGTTCGATCGGGTTCCAAGTTTGGGGCTCTGGCTGGGCCACTCAAGGACATCAGAGACTTGTCCCGAAGCCACTCCTGCGTTGTCTTGGCTGTTCGCTTAT
>NC_036856.1:37862010-37864235 GCF_002910315.2 Salvelinus sp. IW2-2015 | reverse complement strand
CTTGGCTGTGTGCTTAGGGTCATTGTCCTGTTGGAAGGTGAACCTTCGCCCCAGTCTGAGGTCCTGAGAGCTCTAGAAAAGGTTTTCATCAAGGATCTCTCTGTACTTTGCTTCGTTCATCTTTCCCTTGATCCTGACTAGTCTCCTAGTCCCTGCCGCTGAAAAACATCCCCACAGCATGATGCTGCCACCACCATGCTTCACCGTAGGGATGGTGCCAGGTTTCCTCCAGACGTGACACTTGGCATTCAGGCCAAAGAGTTCAACCTTGGTTTCATCAGACCAGAGAATCTTGTTTCTCATGGTCTGAGAGTCTTTAGGTGCCTTTTGGCAAACTCCAAGAGGGCCGTCATGTGCCTTTTACTGAGGAGTGGCTTCCATCTCGCCACTCTACTATAAAGGCCTGTTGGTGAAGTGCTGCAGAGATGGTTGTCCTTCTGGAAGGTTCTCCCATTTCCACAGAGGAACAATGGAGCTCTGTCGGAGTGACCATCGGGTTCTTGGTCACCTCCCTGACCAAGGCACTTCTCACTCGATTGCTCAGTTTGGCTGAGCGGCAAGCTCTAGGAAGAGTCTTTGTGGTTCCAAACTTGTTCCATTTAAGAATGATGGAGGCCACTGTGTTCTTGGAGACCTTCAATGCGGCAGAAATGTTTTGATACTCTTCCCCAGATCTGTGCCTCGACACAATCCTGCCTCGGAGCTCTACGGACAATTCCTTGGACCTCATGGCTTGGTTTTGCTCTGACATGCACTGTCAACTGTGGGATTTTGTATAGACAGGTGTGTGCCTTTCCAAATCATGTCCAATCAATTGAATTTACCACAGGTGGACTCCAATCAAGTTGTAAAAACATCTAAGCATAATCAATGGAAACAGGATGCACCTGAGCTCAATTTTGAGTCTCATAGCAAAGGGTCTGAATACTTATGTAAATAAGTTTTTTATTTTTTTATTTTATACATTTGCAAAAAAAATCGAAAAACCTGTTTTCACTTTGTTGCTATCGGATAGGAAACATATATTTTTTTATCAATTTTAGAATAAGGATGTAACATACATAACAAAATGTGGAAAAAGTCAAGGGGTCTGAATACTTTCCGAATGCACTGTAACACGCAACGTAACACACACATACAGCAGTGTGTAAACATAGCAACCACACACGCACCCATTAAACAATATGCACAGCTGAACAATGTCAGGCCAGAACATCACTCCCAGACACACACACACACACACACATCTAACACTCACTGATCAACACACACAGCTGTATAACATCAGGCCAACAGGGCTACCATCCAAGGTCACCACTCTGGGTTCCCACTACACACAAACAACCAATGTGTGTGTGTGTGTGATGTGCTATGCGCTATGCAGGCACGCAGCGCTGTCCTCACATTCCAACCAGATCTCACGGTCTCGCGTCAGAATTAGACGTTCATCCATGCTTCTCAAACGTCAAATTTCAATGTGTTTAAGGTTAAGTTTAGGCATTAACTCTGAATGGTTAAGGTAAGGGTTAAGGTTTGGGATATGCTTAAAACAAAAATAGCTTTCTGTCACTGGATTCAAACATGCAACCTTTTACACCAGAGGCAGATACTTACCCATCTGCCATCCCTTAAGGGTTAAGGTCTGGGACAGGCTTAAAACACAAATCTTGAAAACAACTTTCTGTCACTGGATTTAAACACCGGAGGCAGACGACTGCGACCATCCACCACCCTCATCCATAACACCCAGAACCCGTCTCATCCATAACACCCCAGAACACCATCCTCATCCATAACACCCCAGAACACCGTCCTCATCCATAACACCCACACACCATCATCTCCTCATCATAACACCCAGAACACCATCCTCATCCATAACACCCCAGAACACCATCCTCATCCATAACACCCAGAACACCATCCTCATCCATAATACCCAGAAACCGTCCTCATCCATAACACCCCAAACAACACCATCCTCATCCATAACACCCCAGAACACCATCCTCATCCATAACACCCAGAACACCGTCCTCATCCATAACACCCCAGCACATCATCCTCATCCATAACACCCAGAACACCGTCCTCATCCATAACACCCCAGAACACCATCCTCATCCATAATACCCCAGAACACCATCCTCATCCATAACACCCCAGCACATCATCCTCATCCATAAACCCCAGAACACCGTCCTATCCATAACACCCAGAAACAA
>NC_036856.1:37850348-37861985 GCF_002910315.2 Salvelinus sp. IW2-2015 | reverse complement strand
AATCGACCGCATAGTGTCCCAACCACAGCAAAATTATAGCTGAATTCGCCTTGCTAAGATTGCCCAACCAGCTACAATATTATAACGCACTGAATCAGCCCCTAGTCCACCACCCTCTGTTAACAAATAGTTAGTCTTTTGGCATGAGAGGCGAGACAACTGTGTGTCCTTTTGAATAGTGCCGCGTGTGGCGGAACCTGCCACCCTGACAGCATGGATGTGCATGTTAAGGACATTCTAATGCTCCACTTAGTCTTGTTTATATGACGAAGACTAATGCTTTGATGAAACAATCTGTTTATTTCTGGCCTGTATGTTATTTAAATACGGGGGCGGGGGGAGGACATTGCACCAGAATTCCACAGGGATCTGATTAGTGGTTGTTGGGGTTGGATTGGCAATGGGGTAGAGGGGGGGCACGGAGATGGGGGGTCCACGGGTGACTTTTGACCATTTGGGGGGAATTCCTTATGTCTTACTCATTTGTAGGAAGAAGTTTGGTACAAATTGGATGTTATGTACTATATTTATTGAATATTATCTGAATCCTATACATTAAAATGGCAAATTTGGGTGCAATCAATTAGCTTAATTTGTCAGAGATCAAACTATATTTCAACAAAATAATGTWTCAGAAATGCTAATCGTATCTGTTAGTAACTATAGAAACCATGTCAGAACAATCTGAGGTAGTGGGTGTCATGGCTTGATGAAATGACGTGGAACTGAGTACCTGCACCTCAAATGTTCTACTGCCGTGTATTCACTAGGAACCAAACGTAATTCACTGGTGAGAGAGCGCGCTGCGGAATCATTTTTCTGTCTGACTGCTTCTGTCTCATGCAAGCGCTGCAGGTCTCAAACTACACTGAACAAAACAAACTACCCTGAACAAAACAAACTGCACTGAACAAAACAAACTACCCTAAACAAAACAAACTACCCTGAACAAAACAAACAACACTGAACAAAACAAACTACCCTGAACAAAACAAACTACCCTGAACAAAACAAACAACACTGAACAAAACAAACAACACTGAACAAAAATAGAAACGGAACATGTAACGTGTTTCATGAGCTGAAATAAAAGATCCCAGAAATATTCCATATGCACAAAAATATAATTTCTCTTAACTTTTCTGCACAAATGTGTTWACATCCCTGTTAGTGAGCATTTCTCCAAAATAACCCATCCACCTGACTGGTGTGGCATATCAAGAAGCTGATTCAAGGGCATTAAACAGGTCCACCTTGTTGTGCTGGGGACAATAAAAGGCCACTCTAAAATGTGCAGTTTTGTCACACAACACAATGCCACAGATGTCTCAAGGTTTGAGGGAGTGTGCAATTGGCATGCTGATTGCAGGAATGTCTACKAGAGAATTTAATGTTTATTTRTRWACCACAAGCCTCCTCCAACGTCATTTTAGAGAATTTGGCAGTTCATCCAACTGGCCTCACAACCACAGACCACGTTTATGGCGTCGTGTGGGTAAGCGGTTTACTGATGAAAATAGTGCCCCATAATGGTAGTGGGGCCATGGATAAGGCAGGRGACAACGAACACAATTGCATTTTYTCCATGGCAATTATCCATACCGTGACGAGATCACTGTTGCCTTTATATTTTTGTTCAGTATACATTGTTGCAGTAAGACGGGCGGATGGATATGTTCAAACGCTGTATAAAAAAAGAGTTCCAAGAATTATCGTCATTGKCAATTCCAGACAGTTACCAAAAGTGACTTGCTTGCTAATTGTCCGTTCCATCATCCATTCCCATGGGATTACAGATCAAAGTGTATGCAAAATTATGACTAATATTATAGCCTATTGTTACAAAAAWGCCGTTAGGCACTTCAGCCAAATGTATGATTCATTGGAACTATTTCTTATTTCTTTCCTGTCACAAAGTTCCGCGTACGTATTGTGTACGTATTCAACAGTGCGCTGACGTCATCGATTTGATCATCTTTCCTTTCTCCGTCGGTGAAGCTGTCTAGGCTACGTTGTTGTGTCGTTCACTGCTTTCATTTGTGGCGAACATGGCCGCTGGTCCCGTCTCCGCTGTTCCCAACACGTCCACGAACAATGATGGGATCCTTATAGGTGACAGACTTTACTCTGAAGTTTACCTCACTATCAGCAACTCTCTCATACCGGAGGAAAGGCTTCAGCCAACCCCGTCTATGCTCGATGGCCTCGACCTGAACACGGAGACCGACCTCCGTATCCTGGGTTGCGAGCTAATTCAATCGGCTGGTATTCTTCTACGATTGCCACAGGTAAACACTCAAAATGCAAATCCAGTACCGTCAACTTCTGAAAAACATAGCTAGGTACTATAGTTGACATTGTTTTATAACTCACCTCTTTGTTTATATAACCCGTCAAAATGAGGCCAAGGAAGGGAAATWCCCAAGCCAAGGCCTAACTCACAGCTAGGTCATTTATTTATTAGCGTAATCTAGTAGGCTAACCTGGTCAGTGACGGGTCAATTTATCGAATCAGATGTGTTATTTASCGCAATTATCTATGTTATACTAATGTTACTTATATCATTAAGTAGTTGATTTGTACGTGTGCAGCGATTGTTAACGTTAGCGCGATTACATCCGGGGCTGTTGGGTGACAAGAACAAAATGGCGGATGTCTATTGTTGAATTGAAAGAAACGTTACTTCCGTCTAATGTAATTTGTTCTTTACATTACAGGTGGCAATGGCTACGGGTCAAGTTCTTTTTCATCGTTTTTTCTACTCTAAATCGTTTGTCAAACACAGTTTTGAGGTAAGCCAGTGTCTCTTTCKGCTGATTAGCAACACAACATTAGTTAGTTTAGCTACGGCACTCACTCACAGACGGAACGATCTTTGACTCACTGGTGTTTTGCGTAGAGAGAACGTTTACATTGGCGGCCATATTGTCATTTACTGTAAGTTAGCGTAGCTGTTTTGTCACGTAACCACGGCCGTTTTAAAGTTGAAACCATTCCTAACTGATTGTAGCTATCTAAAATTTGATTTGATATAGCTAACCACTTTATATAAAGCTAACATTGCAAGGCCCCAGAGTAATGTTATTGTTTTGATAGCTAACCACATCTAGCTTCATACTGTAACTTTCTGTTATTCTATTCGTGTCCCCAGATTGTTGCTATGGCCTGTGTCAACTTGGCTTCCAAGATCGAGGAAGCACCAAGACGATTCAGAGACGTCATCAATGTTTTTCACCATTTAAAACAGAGTCATAGAGGCAAAAGGTAAGCATCCATATAGAAACTATCCTTCATTCCTTCATTTCTGTTAAATGTATGTCAACCATTTGTGAGAGGCAAATGTATTCATCTGGCATTACATTAATTAGTAACTATGTTTTAAGTATCTTGCGTGATGTTGATCTGATGTATTAATGTGAAAGTGCCCTTCTGTTGATCCATGTACTCTAAACCATACTCTAAAACGTTTCAGTTTCCTCATCTCTGATCAATGGTAGTTACAGCAATATATTCACAGCTACCTACATAGACAAGTAGTTCAGTGAAAGGTGATACATTAACACATCTAACCTAAAGTGTTGTTTGCCAAGACAAAACCAACTTGGCACCAGAAGACAACACTGTGTTAGACGAGTGTCTTTCTTTGACCAGAATAATCTGTTCAMTTCCAAGTCTAAGGCTGTGGTATTAACTTGGGTTCTCTTTTCCCTTGCAACCAACTAACAGCGACCAGCTACATTTACCAAAGCCTGGGTGATGTGGAATGGTACGTAGAGATGAAGCAGTCGGCATGACAACCATGAGCGAGGTGTCARCCCCCCCCCTCCCCTGGGAGACGCCCGTGGTGTGAGTCACTGCGGTGCACTGGGATCGGGGAGGACAGGTTGGCCGCAGGTCCTAGGCTGGGAGCCTTGGGGACTCCTTTGACTCAGTCTAAGCTTTGGGTGTTTGCGGATCCTGTGGTAATGTAGCTGAAACACTACATACAGTATGTACTACAGAGAAACCTCCCTCATTCACCAAAATGGCATTCGTGGCTTTCACAGAAATATCACCTTTTTCTTTCCTCTTAGAATATTTCCTGAATTGTTGATATGCACATGTTTACTATCTAGATGTAATATTGAGGAGATATGTTTAAGAGCTGGGTTGGTGGTGTTAGTTTTACTCTACATCACCACCTGTAACTGGACATCAGCTGAGTTCCCCATGTGCCTGTTGTTTTTTTTTTATAGATTTTGTTTGGAGGAAATAGTTTTCTCTTGAAATTGACCATGGTATGCTACATTTAAGTCAGTCTGAAGTAGATGTAGCTATTCCACCTGACTGATTTCGGCTTGTGTAGTAGCTTAGAAACACGTACTGAAGCTGCACACATTTTCCATGTCACATGTTTTTGTCATCCTGTCTAGACTCCACTGAAGTCAGGAAATTAGTAAATCCAAACTTGTTTTCGTGCCATGAAATACACGTTTTAATTGTAACTTTGGTCGTGTTTGTGGTCTAGTAAATGTTCAGTTAGAAAATGTATTTAGTTCTGACTGAGATCTGGCGACCTCTACAGTCATGTTATTACCATGTCATATCAGAGTACCAGATATCTACAGAGTCATGTTATTACCATGTCATATCAGAGTACCAGATATCTACAGAGTCATGTTATTACCATGTCATATCAGAGTACCAGATATCTACAGAGTCATGTTATTACCATGTCATATCAGAGTACCAGATACTAGAGTCATGTTATTACCATGTCATATCAGAGTACCAGATATCTACAGAGTCATGTTATTACCATGTCATATCAGAGTACCAGATATCTAGAGGCATGTTATTACCATGTCATATCAGATACCAGATATCTACAGAGTCATGTTATTACCATGTCATATCAGAGTACCAGATAGCTACAGAGTCATGTTATTACCATGTCATATCAGAGTACTAGATATCTACAGAGTCATGTTATTACCATGTCATATCAGAGTACCAGATAGCTACAGAGTCATGTTATTACCATGTCATATCAGAGTACCAGATATCTAGAGGCATGTTATTACCATGTCATATCAGAGTACCAGATAGCTACAGAGTCATGTTATTACCATGTCATATCAGAGTACCAGATATCTAGAGGCATGTTATTACCATGTCATATCAGAGTACCAGATACTACAGAGTCATGTTGTTACCATGTCATATCAGAGTACCAGATATCTACAGAGTCATGTTATTACCATGTCATATCAGAGTACCAGATATCTACAGAGTCATGTTATTACCATGTCATGTCAGTGTACCAGATATCTACAGAGTCATGTATTACCATGTCATATCAGAGTACCAGATATCTAGAGGCATGTTATTACCATTCATATCAGAGTACCAGATATCTAGAGGCATGTTATTACCATGTCATATCAGAGTACCAATATCTACAGAGTCATGTTATTACCATGTCATATCAGAGTACCAGATATCTACAGAGTCATGTTATTACCATGTCATGTCATGTACCAGATATCTACAGAGTCATGTTATTACCATGTCATATCAGAGTACCAGATATCTAGAGTCATGTTATTACCATGTCATATCAGAGTACCTGATATCTAGAGGCATGTTATTACCATGTCATATCAGAGTACCAGATATCTACAGAGTCATGTTATTACCATGTCATATCAGAGTACCAGATAGCTACAGAGTCATGTTATTACCAGTCATATCAGAGTACTAGATATCTACAGAGTCATGTTATTACCATGTCATATAAGAGTACCAAATATCTACAGAGTCATGTTATTACCATGTCATATCAGAGTACCAGATAGCTACAGAGTCATGTTATTACCATGTCATATCAGAGTACCAGATAGCTACAGAGTCATGTTATTACCATGTCATATCAGAGTACCAGATATCTACAGAGTCATGTTATTACCATGTCATATCAGAGTACCAGATATCTAGAGGCATGTTATTACCATGTCATATCAGAGTACCAGATATCTACAGAGTCATGTTTTACCATGTCATATCAGAGTACCAGATAGCTACAGAGCATGTTATTACCATGTCATATCAGAGTACCAGATATCTAGAGGCATGTTATTACCATGTCATATCAGAGTACCAGATATCTACAGAGTCATGTTAATACCATGTCATATCAGATACCAGATAGCTACAGAGTCATGTTATTACCATGTCATATCAGAGTACTAGATATTACAGAGTCATGTTATTACCATGTCATATCAGAGTACCAGATATACAGAGTCATGTATTACCATGTCATATCAAGAGTACCAGATATCTAGAGGCATGTTATTACCATGTCATATCAGAGTACCAGATAGCTACAGAGTCATGTTATTACCATGTCATATCAGAGAGTACCAGATATCTAGAGGCATGTTATTACCATGTCATATCAGAGTACCAGATAGCTACAGAGTCATGTTGTTACCATGTCATATCAGAGTACCAGATATCTACAGAGTCATGTTATTACCATGTCATATCAGAGTACCAGATATCTAGAGTCATGTTATTACCATGTCATATCAGAGTACCAGATATCTACAGTCATGTTATTACCATGTCATATCAGAGTACCAGATATCTAGAGTCATGTTGTTACCATGTCATATCAGAGTACCAGATATCTACAGAGTCATGTTATTACCATGTCATATCAGAGTACCAGATATCTAGAGGCATGTTATTACCATGTCATATCAGAGTACCAGATATCTAGAGGCATGTTATTACCATGTCATATCAGAGTACCAGATATCTACAGAGTCATGTTATTACCATGTCATATCAGAGTACCAATATCTAGAGTCATGTTGTTACCATGTCATATCAGAGTACCAGATATCTAGAGTCATGTTGTTACCATGTCATATCAGAGTACCAGATATCTAGAGTCATGTTATTACCATGTCATATCAGAGTACCAGATATCTACAGAGTCATGTTATTACCATGTCATATCAGAGTACCAGATATCTAGAGTCATGTTATTACCATGTCATATCAGAGTACCAGATATCTACAGAGGCATGTTATTACCATGTCATATCAGAGTACCAGATAGGAATGCTAGGACCCTGGCATAACCTCTGCTGTGGCGTCCTTAATGTTGTGTGGGCAGGTTCTGGGTGTTGACTGAGAGCTACCAGGACTGAATGGGATGAGATCCGTGCTGCATTAGTTCCAGGTTTTTATCTGGGTTTTTCTGGGGTCCTTTACATGCTTCTTAGAAGTTGGGGTTCAGATGAAAAACATATGTCTATCTCAATGTGACTCCTGGTTAAATAAAGTGTACATCAACATACATTTTTACATCCAGTACATGTATGAGTCTAGACAGTGATGTCCAAAGTTGAGTATATTTGTTCTCTTTWTAAAAACCGAGGTTTTGATCTGTAAATAGAAGCGTCTTTGGCCACCACTCACATTTCCAGTCTCGTGGGTCCATTTTCTTACAATGAGTGTTTTTAAGTGCATGTTTTGTAGGTAATCGTAGTGTAGGCCCTACCTTAAGGATTTTCTTTCCATAATGTGGTGAGAAGTGTATGTTTGGCTTGTAATGCTTCCTTATTGGGTGACTATATGACTGAAGTCAGTCAATTGGTTATTTTCTTTTACACAGTATTTGTCATCAGATACCCGACGCCTAAGTTGACAATATATTTTTTGCGTCCCATTTCTAACCCTAATACAACAATACAAGGTGAAGAGCTGATTGGCTAGTCTTGTTCCCCCCCCCCCCCCCCCCCCCCGGGTTTGGTGAAGTTTAGGGTTTTTGTTGATATTTCTGTCAAAGCTGTGATGTATGGTGACTTGGGGCAGGCATTGGACCATGTGACTCAAAAGCTTCCACTGAAATCACAGGAGCCAACTAAACCCCTTTTAAAAATACTCCATTTGGGCCTGTTGCTTTAAGTTGGTCCAAGGGGGAAAGAGAACCAGTCAAAGAAAACAGAAGGGTGCTTTCTGTTTTTTGAGGGGGTGGGAAACATTTTTGGTTATTTTCATTCTTTTGTAAAGCAGGAGTGCAAGTTCATTGATTCTTGATCAGAACTACATTAATACCAAAAACCAAGTGATCAAAGCTGAGCGGAGAATCCTGAAGGAGCTGGGCTTCTGRGTACACGTCAAGCATCCGCACAAGGTGAGACCCAGTTACACCTCTCACAACACTCATACATTGCAACCGGTGTTATTCTGATTCAACAGTTACAGTTACATTTATCTCTCAGCATTTGCTTTAGGCCCAACCTATCAGACTCCACTAACACTGCTGTTCAGTTAAGGCTGTGACGGTTTCTGTGACTCAACATGACACCGCTGTAGTTATGTTGTTCTAGAACATTATCAATTCTCAGTACAGGCTGGTGGTTTACATTCTACGTTCTAGGGATTGTGAAACCGCGTTGGTTATTGCATAATGTCAACTGGTCTTCTTCCAGATCATCGTCATGTACCTGCAAGTCCTGGAATGTGAGAAGAACCAGACTCTGGTCCAGACCGCCTGGTAAGTACATGGCCTGTACCCTAACTAACCCAGTGCCCTACGTCACAAACACCTGCTGTATTACAGTCTGCCTCCACCCTCTGTAACCTCTATTCTCTGATGGATTCATTAGTGTCTTATTGAGACCTGTTTGTTTTCCTCTTGTCCATGCATGGCTATTTCTAGTCTATGATTCTGGTGCCCAGGGAACTCAGTTTAACTTTGTCCTTTCTCTCTACTCTTTGATTAAAGGGTAGTCCATGCTGGTAAGTCTCATAAAGAACCTCTGAACTCTGCTCCTCCAACCACATGACCCCAGGAAGCTCCCCCCATTGGCTGGCTGCCCTTCTCGGAGACAGCCAATCCAGTGAGAGCTCTCTGCCGAGATCCACTGAAGGGGGCGAGCCTTTCCCAACTGCRAACATGGTCTTGTTTTCTCTTGGGGGTGTCCAGAAGGATTTGTATTTTTTGGGGTTGTGCTTCCAAGGTTAAACTGTTTTTTTTGTCTGTTTTTTTACAAAATAGATGGCTCTAACTACAATAGCATTTTTTTTCTAGTTGCTTGCTTTAGATTCGAAGTCAGCATAGTTTTTTTGTTGTTGACTGGACCGGTTTCTGGGTATGCCTTTTTGATACAGTAGTTAAAGTGTGCTGTTGAACTGTCTGTTTGATTTTTCCCAAACTGATGTGGTCTCCAGACATGTCTTACAGGATGATCCTGCTCAGGCTTTGACGCCAAGGACCTGTCTCGTCACCCATCAATATCCACCGGCCACTTTTAGCAGTAGTCTATCGATAGTCCAGAGTTCCAACCCTCGGCCCGTCRAGGGAAGCCTGTTCTGGGGGACCCCTGTTTGTGCTGCTTTTCATTTAAGGCTGTCTGAAGGTTGTCTGATCTGAAATCATATGACAACCCCCCCACACACACAAGGGTCCCGCTCCAGGACTGGCTCAGAATGGGGAAATCTGCTCCYACTATTCAGTGAAGCCAAGTTTAGATTTCAATGTCTTTAGTGCTATTTTTGTTGTTGTTGTTGTTCCGTCAGTAAAGCTAGGTTTTGCATATCASACCCAGCTTCCATTGAATCCTGACGGATACACGTTGGTCCATGTGTCTTTTGTTCTGTCACCCCTCATCTTTCTGTTTCTGTCTGGCTGCTTGCTAGACGACAAAACCATCACTCTGAAATGTCCGTTGTCTGTCAGATGTTGTCATGCCTGAGGTATAGCTTATCAGGGTCACTGAAACTCAGACAACTAGCTGCAATTAGAATCCCACATTAAAACAGCTTGAACCCTGTTAGCTTCCATCAACCGTCACGTCACTGTTCTACACATGGCGGCTTTGTGTTGGCCGTTTGATGTGGAGTTCAGGGTTACCTAGCGACTCTTTAACTGTGCAGAGTGCATCATGTCTGACCTGTCCAATCTGATCTTTGATCTGCGGTTAAGGGAAACTTCCKTCTCCTCTCGGCCAAGGGATAAGTCATTACCGATCTGGCCGATGGCTGCATATTGTAAAGGGCTGCTGTATGTCTCTGGTCACCTCGGTCTGCTCTGCATTCCCCTGCTGTTTGCATGTGTACTTTAGACAGGCATGTCTACCTCTGAATAGGACTTTTGTTTTTGGGTGCCGTATTGTCTTTTACGGTAAAGACCAGTGGGCTCTTGGATAAKCGTCCTGTCCTGTGTACAAGCTTTCATCTGTGACGCTGCATGTCCAGCTCAACACCAACATGGATGAGAGAGAGAGAGAGACAAAGCTAAACTAGAGTCTCCATAGTGTTTGTCTATTACTACTATTCCAGATGTATAACTGTCTTTTATTGGAGTGGTCACCAACTCTGGTCCTGTAGAGCTGCACTGTGCAGGCTTTTGTTTCACCCCTGCACTAACACATGGTTGAAGTAACACGGTCAAGCTGGGACAAGCCTGCACATCCTTTTAGCTGTTGAGGACCAGCTGGTGACTGCTCAGACCAGTGTTTCTGTGATGTGGTCTGTTGGGGAGGGACGTSAGGCTATGGGAGGAGATGGTGCTATGTTTCTGTATGTTGCTTGTGTTCCTTGTAGGAACTACATGAATGACAGCCTTAGGACCAACGTGTTTGTGAGGTTCCAAGCTGAAACCATCGCGTGTGCCTGCATCTACCTGGCTGCCAGAGCTCTCCAGGTACGGCTGGATTGGATTTGGCTTCTCCTTTTCATCTCACCTTCTCTCCCGTCTTTCTCCCATCTCTTCCAATCTCTAGTTTTCAACAACAACAAAAAAATGTGTAGCATCATTAACTAAGGTGCTGTGTGTTGCTGTGTGTCTGTAGATGCCTCTCCCATCCAGACCTCACTGGTATCTGCTGTTTGGAGCCACGGAGGAGGAGATAAAGGATATCTGTATCACCACCCTCAAACTCTACACCAGGAAGAAGGTACATACTGTATGTATGTAGAGTATCACCCCCTAACCTTCTAGCAACCCTGGAACCGTTGCCTTGTTCCTCTATGCATCCTCCTGCTGTATGATGCAATACACCTTAACTTCTCAAATCGCCCTCCTAACACTGTCTCTTTCTCTGGGCCAGCCGGACTATGACCACCTGGAGAAGGAAGTGGAGAAGAGGAAGATGTCTATGCAGGAGGCCAAGCTGAAGGCTAAAGGGTTGAACCCTGATGGGACCCCAGCTCTGTCCAACCTTACGGCCAGGTTACTGACGGTACGGCCAGGTTACTGAGTATTTACGGCCAGGTTACTACAGTACTTTACGGCCAGGTTACTCAGTACTTTACGACAGTTTACTACGTACGGCCAGGTTACTGCAGTACTTTACGGCCAGGTTACTAGGTTTTTACGGCCAGGTTACTACGGTACGGCCAGGTTACTGCAGTACTTTACGGCCAGGTTACTACAGTACTTTACAGACAGTTTACTACGGTAATCGGCCAAGGTTACTGCAGTACTTTACGGCCAGGTTATAGCGGTACGGCGGTTACTGCAGTAACTTTACGGCCAGGTTTACTGCAGTACTGTTACGCCAGGTTATGCAGTACTTTACCGCCAGGTTACTGCAGTACTTTAACGGCCAGGTTACTGCAGTAACTTTTACGCA
>NC_036856.1:37837603-37850323 GCF_002910315.2 Salvelinus sp. IW2-2015 | reverse complement strand
CCTGGGGGCTTCTCTCCTGGATCCAAACCCTGTGAGTTTACCTTACCGGAGTTGTTCATTTAAACCCTGTGAGTTTACCTTACCGTAGTTGTTCATTCAAACCCTGTGAGTTTACCTTACCGTAGTTGTTCATTTAAACCCGTGTGAGTTTACCTTAACCGTAGTTGTTTCATTCAAACCCTGTGAGGTTACCTTACCGTAGTTGTTCATTAAACCCTGTGAGGTTACCTTACCGTAGTTGTTCATTTAAACCCTGTGAGGTTACCTTACCGTAGTTGTTCATTTAAACCCTGTAGGTTACCTTACCGTAGTTGTTTCATTTAAACCCTGTGAGGTTACCTTACCGTGAGGTTACCTTACCGTAGTTGTTCATTCAAACCTGTGAGGTTACCTTACCGTAGTTGTTCATTTAAACCCTGTGAGTTTACCTTACCGTAGTTGTTCATTTAAACCTGTGAGGTTACGATTTACCGTGAGGTTTACCTTACCCAGTTGTGTTATTTAAACCCTGTGAGGTTTACCTTACCGTAGTTGTTCATTTAAACCCTGTGAGGTTACCTTACCGTAGTTGTTCATTTAAACCTGTGAGGTTACCTTACCGTAGTTGTTCATTTAAACCCTGTGAGTTACCTTACTACGTAGTTGTTCATTTAAACCCTGTGAGGTTACCTTACCGTATTGTTCATTTAAACCCTGTGAGTTTACCTTACCGTAGTTGTTCATTTAAACCCTGTGAGGTTACCTTACCGTGAGGTTACCTTACCGTAGTTGTTCATTTAAACCCTGTGAGGTTACCTTACCGTAGTTGTTCATTTAAACCTGTGAGGTACCTTACCGTGAGGTTACCTTACCGTAGTTGTTCATTCAAACCCTGTGAGGTTACCTTA
Organism: Salvelinus sp. IW2-2015; assembly: GCF_002910315.2. NCBI lineage: Eukaryota > Metazoa > Chordata > Actinopteri > Salmoniformes > Salmonidae > Salvelinus > Salvelinus sp. IW2-2015. Next base: position 37,849,436 of record NC_036856.1, on the reverse strand, counting down.
CCGTAGTTGTTCATTTAAACCCTGTGAGTTTACCTTACCGTAGTTGTTCATTTAAACCCTGTGAGGTTACGATTACCGTGAGTTACCTTACCGTAGTTGTTTATTTAAACCCGTGAGTTTACCTTACCGTAGTTGTTCATTTAAACCCTGTGAGGTTACGATTACCGTGAGGTTACCTTACCGTAGTTGTTTATTTAAACCCTGTGAGTTTACCTTACCGTAGTGTTCATTAAACCCTGTGAGGTTACCTTACCGTAGTTGTTCATTTAAACCCTGTGAGGTACCTTACCGTAGTTGTTCATTTAAACCTGTGAGTTTACCTTACCGTAGTTGTTCATTTAAACCCTGTGAGGTTACCTTACCGTAGTTGTTCATTTAAACCTGTGAGTTTACCTTACCGTAGTTGTTCATTTAAACCCTGTAGGTTACCTTACCGTGAGGTTACCTTACCGTAGTTGTTCATTTAAACCCTGTGAGGTTACCTTACCGTAGTTGTTCATTTAAACCCTGTGAGGTTACCTTACCGTAGTTGTTCATTTAAACCCTGTAAGGTTACCTTACCGTAGTTGTTCATTTAAACCCTGTGAGGTTACCTTACCGTAGTTGTTCATTTAAAACCCTGTGAGGTTACCTTACCGTAGTTGTTCATTTAAACCCTGTGAGGTTACCTTACCGTAGTTGTCATTTAAACCCTGTGAGTTTACGATTACCGTGAGGTTACCTTACCGTAGTTGTTTATTTAAACCCTGTGAGTTTACCTTACCGTAGTTGTTCATTTAACCCTGTGAGGTTACGATTACCGTGAAGTTACCTTACCGTAGTTGTTTATTTAAACCCTGTGAGTTTACCTTACCGTAGTTGTTCATTTAAACCCTGTGAGGTTACCTTACCGTGAGGTTACCTTACCGTAGTTGTCATTTAAACCCTGTGAGGTTACCTTACTGTAGTTGTTCATTTAAACCCTGTGAGGTTTACCTTACCGTAGTTATTTATTTAAACCCTGTGAGGTTACCCTGCCGTAGTTTGTTCATTTAAACCCTGTGAGGTTACCTTACCGTAGTTTTTATTAAACCCTGTGAGTTACCTTGCCGTAGTTGTCATTTAAACCCTGTTGAGGTTACTTCCGTAGTTGTTCATTTAAACCCTGTGAGGTTACCTTGCCGTAGTTGTTTATTTAAACCCTGTGAGGTTACCTTGCCGTAGTTGTTATTTAACCCTGTGAGGTTACCTTACTGTAGTTGTTTCATTTAAACCCTGTGAGGTTACCTTGCCGTAGTTGTTTATTTAAACCCTGTGAGGTTACCTTACCGTAGTTGTTTCATTTAAACCCTGTTAGGTTACCTTACCGTAGTTGTTAATTAAACCCTGTGAGGTTACCTTCCGTAGTTGTTTACAAACCCTGTGAGAGTTATCTTACTGTAGTTGTTCATTTAAACCCTGTGAGTTTACCTTATCCGTAGTTGTTCATTCAAACCCTGTGAGTTACCTTACCGTAGTTGTTCATTTAAACCCTGTGAGTTTACCTTACCGTAGTTGTTCATTAAACCCTGTGAGGTTACCTTACCGTAGTTGTTCATTTTAACCCTGTGAGTTACACTTCCGTAGTTGTTCATTTAAACCCTGTGAGTTACCTTTACCGTAGTTGTTCATTTAAACCCTGTAAGGTTACCTTACGTAGTTGTTCATTTAAACCTGTGAGGTTACCTTACCGTGAGGTTACCTTACCGTAGTTGTTCATTCAAACCCTGTGAGGTTACCTTACCGTAGTTGTTCATTAAACCCTGTGAGTTACCTTACCGTAGTTGTTCATTAAACCCGTGAGTGGTTACGATTACCGTGAGGTTACCTTACCGTAGTTGTTTATTTAAACCCTGTGAGTTTACCTTACCGTAGTTGTTCATTTAAACCCTGTGAGGTTACCTACCGTAGTTGTTCATTTAAACCATTCACCTGTGAGGTTACTTACCGTAGTTGTTCATTTAAACCCTGTGAGTTTACCTAGTACCGTTGTTCATTAAACCCTGTGAGGTACCTTACCGTAGATGTTCATTTAAACCCTGTGAGTTTACCTTACCGTAGTTGTGTCATTTAAACCCTTGAGGTTACCTTACCGTGAGGTTACCTTACCGTAGTTGTTCATTTAACCCTGTGGTTACCTTACCGTAGTTGTTCCATTTAAACCCTGTGGAGGTTACCTTACCGTGAGGTACCTTACCGTAGTTGTTCATTCAAACCCTGTGAGGTACCTTTACCGTAGTTGTTCATTTAAACCCTGTGAGTATCCTTACCGTAGTTGTTCATTTAAACCCTGTGAGGTTACGATACCGTGAGGTTACCTTACCGTAGTTGTTTATTTAAACCCTGTGAGTTTACCTTACCGTAGTTGTTTCATTTAAACCCTGTGAGGTTACGAATTACCGTGAGGTTACCTTACCGAGTTGTTTATTTAAACCCTGTGATTTACTTACCCGTAGTTGATTCATTTAAACCCTGTGAGGTTACCTTACCGTAGTTGTTCATTTAAACCCTGTGAGGTTACCTTACCGTAGTTTCATTAAACCTGTGAGTTACCTTACCGTAGTTGTTCATTTAAACCCTGTGAGGTTACCTTACCGTAGTTGTTCATTTGAAACCCTGTGAGGTTTACCTTACCCTAGCTTGTCATTTAAACCCTGTGAGGTTACCTTACCGTTAGGTTACCTTACCGTAGTTGTCATTTAAACCTGCTGAGGTTACCCTTACGCTAGTATTGTTCATTTAAACCCTGTGAGGTTACCTTACCTAGTTGTTCATTTAAACCCTGTAAGGTTACCTTACCGTAGTTTTTCATTTATAACCCTGTGATTCCTTACCGTAGTGTTCATTGTAAACCCTGTAGGTTACCTTACCGTAGTTGTTCATTTAAACCTCTGTGAGGTTACCTTACCGTAGTTGTTCATTTAAACCCTGTGAGTTTACGATTACCGTGAGGTTACCTTACCGTTAGTTGTTTATTTAACCTGTGAGTTTACCTTACCGTAGTTGTTCATTTAAACCCTGTGAGGTTACGATTACCGTGAAGTTACCTTACCGTAGTTGTTTATTTAAACCCTGTGAGTTTACTTACCGTAGTGTTCATTTAAACCCTGTGAGTTACCTTACCGTGAGGTTACCTTACCGTAGTTGTTCATTTAAACCCTGTGAGTTACCTTACTGTAGTTGTTCATTTAAACCCTGTGAGGTTACCTTACCGTAGTTATTTATTTAAACCCTAGTTGAGGTTACCTTGCCGTAGTTGTTCATTTAAACCCTTGAGGTTACCTTACCGTAGTTGTTTATTCAAACCCTGTGAGGTTACCTTGTCCGTAGTTGTTCATTTAAACCCTGTGAGTACCTTGCCGTAGTTGTTCATTTCAAACCCTGAGTTACCTTACCTGTTTGTTTATTTAAACCCTGTGAGGTTACCTTGCCGTAGTTGTTTATTTTTAAACCTGTAGGTTACCTTAACTGTAGTTGTTCATTTAAACCCTGTGATTACCTTAGCCGTAGTTGTTTATTTAAACCCTGTGAGGTTACCTTACCGTAGTTGTTCATCTAAACCCTGTGAGGTTACCCTTACCGTAGTTGTTAATTAACCCTGTGAGGTTACCTTGCCGTAGTTGTTTATTCAAACCTGTGAGTTATCTTACTGTAGTTGTGTCATTTAAACCCTGTGAGGTTACCTTGCCTAGTTGTTCAATTTAAACCCTGTGAGGTTACCTATGCCGTGTTGTTCATTTACACCCTGTGAGGTTATTAAATACGTAGTGTTCATTTTAAAACCCTGTAGAGTTGACCTTAGCCGTAGTTGTTCATTTAAACCCTGTTGAGGTTTACCTTGCCGAGTCCAGGTTACTGCAGTACTTTACGGCCAGGTTACTGCAGTATTTTACGGCCAGGTTACTACGGTACCGGCCAGGTTACTGCAGTACTTTACGACCAGGTTACTACAGTACTTTACAGACAGTTTACTACGGTACCTGCCAGGTTACTGCAGTACTTTACGGCCAGGTTACTTTAGTACTTTACGCCCAGGTTACTGCAGTACTTTACGGCCAGGTTACTGCAGTACTTTACGCCCAGGTTACTGCAGTACTTTACGCCCAGGTTACTGCAGTACTTTACGCCCAGGTTACTGCTGAAGAACACTCTTAACTGTTTTCTCGACTGTCTCTGCAGTTACAACAGCCGGCGCAGTCGTTCTGGGACATACAGTTCTCGTTCCCGCAGTCGCTCTCACAGCCGCAGCCCCTCACCCCGACGCCATCCTCCCTCCCCCCTCCTCCCACATCTCAAGGCAAAGCCCGGCCACCATGGCAACATCGACCCCAAGCCYTCGAGTCGTCATAGCAGCAGCGGAGGAGGGGCTCACAAGAGGAAGAGGTCCAGGTCGCGCTCTGCCAGCAAGGGAGAGAGGGAACGGGAGAGGGGGAGGGAGCGGGACAGAGATCGCAGCACGTCGGACCTCTCCTCGGCCAAGAAGCACAAGCACGAGAGAGGTGGTCCTGGGGGAGGACATCACCGTGGAGACAGGAGGGAYCGGTCCAGGTCGTACGAGCGGGAGCGCACCCACAAGGGCAAACGCCATAYCAGCAGCGGCGGACACTCGGGTCACGGGCGCCACCGCCGCTGACCAGGGTCAGGAGGAGGAACCTCCGCTCCTTAATGCAGTTTTGTCTATTTTATTTTTGTTCTGCTTTCCCGCCCCAATCCTTCCATTCAAACCTTCTTCTTCTTTAGTTGAAATGGTGGACTTGGAGAGAACGTATTTACAGTGTAAAGATGGTTCCCTGCTGATTTATTGACAATGCTTTGATTTATAAAAGCGACACTTCAGTGGTAGAAGGAATAAATGTGTATTCAAAAATAAAAGAATCATTCAGGAAAGGCGTCAAATAGTTTTTTGCTCAGTGGACTGAAGGTGACTACCTGGTCCTATGTGTTGGATCATTCCGTTGGTCCAATGTGCGTTGGCTAAAGCCGTGTTCTGTACAGATGCAAAGGACTACTGGGCTTCTCTAGAAATATAGACCATATTCTTTTCTTTTTTTTTACAGCTGGATGCAGACTCTTGATTTCAGAACCTTTTTTTAGGATCGTGGTGAATTTGTTACACTGGTTTTTAGTCTGCATGTGTTCATGTCTGATTTTTACACAATAAAAAAAAAAAAAGACAAATGATTGACTTTGTATTTTGTTACACCATATTACAGGTCATGAAAAGCTGCAGTCGCTATTGGCTGCGTTCACACAGGCACCATATGTCTTGTCATTTTCCTCTAATGGTCATTTGACCAATAGGATCAGCTCTGAGAAATACCAGTTAGTGGGGGGGGGGATCTCAATGCAGCCAAAATGGGGCGTGTTAAACAGACGAAGAGGAGGAAATCAGCCGTTACAATGCCAAAATAAACTCTAAACTGTTTCTGGATGCTCAACACAAAAAGTACAGTTAATATTAATGTCTTTTTTTGAGTTTCTTCAGGTAATGAGTTACAGGGTCATACTTAAGTATCATTCTGAAAGAGACCTCTTTGATCTTGTTAACAAGCAGATATTTGTGTGGTAATAAGCAGACTTTGTTTCCAACAGATATTAGTGACCGATGTAGTCCAGTAACTTGTGACATAAGGAGTAGATACAAAATGTATAGACCTATTGTTCTGAGGGAGCAAGGAGAAACWCATTTTTCCTAATGGAGAGTCAACTGGATTAAGCGAGGGTAGGTCGAGAAGGTGAGGTCTAGTTACACCTCTAAACAACATGAGAGTTCCAGATGGAACAGCATCAAAGACTATGGAGAACTCTCTAGGTGTAACAGGGATATTGTAACGAGATGAGATACAGAGCTTGGCCTCTATGTTATTGATCACGATTGTATAATTTAGTTTATGTCAATAGTGTTCTGATGAGCATGTAGTGTTCTGATGAGCATGTAGTGTTCTGATGAGCATGTCGTGTTCTGATGAGCATGTAGTGTTCTGATGAGCATGTCGTGTTCTGATGAGCATGTCGTGTTCTGATGAGCATGTCGTGTTCTGATGAGCACGTCGTGTTCTGATGAGCACGTCGTGTTCTGATGAGCATGTCGTGTTCTGATGAGCATGTCGTGTTCTGATGAGCATGTGTTATGTTTCACCACAAGAGGGCAGGACTAGCTTAATATTCTGTTGCTCCTGGAGTGAGGATGTTGTGGTCACTGCAAGCCAGGGTAGTAGGATTTGGTCCCATTCTCTTACTTTTTTACCCTCTGTCCCTCTTATCTCTCTCTTTTTCACCTTCTGTCCCTCTATTCTCTCGCTCTTTTTCACCCTCTGTCCCTCTATTCTCTCTATTTCACTCTCTGTTTCCTCTATTCTCTCTCTTTTTCACCCTCTGTCCCTCTATTATCGCTCTCCTTTTCAGCCTCTGTCCCTCTATTATCTCTCTTTTTAACACGGGGGGCTGCCTTAATCGACATCCATGTCTTCAGCCCCCGGGGAACAGTGGGTTAACTCAAATCAAGTTTATTTTATATAGCCCTTCGTACATCAGCTGATGTCACAAAGTGCTGTACAGAAACCCAGTCTAAAACCCCAAACAGCAAGCAATGCAAGTGTAGAAGCACGGTGGCTAGGAAAAACTCCCTAGAAAGTCCGGAACCTAGGAAGAAACCTAGAGAGGAACCAGGCTGTGAGGGGTGGCCAGTCCTCCTCTGGCTGTGCCCGGGTGGAGATTATAACAGAACATGGCCAAGATGTTCAAATGTTCATAAATGACCAGCATGGTCAAATAATAATAATCACAGTAGTTGTCGAGGGTGCAAAAAGTCAGCACCTCAGGAGTAAATGTCAGTTGGCTTTTCATTGAACTGCCTTGTTCAGGGGCAGAACTACAGATGTTTACCTTGTCAGCTCGGGGATTCGATCCAGCAACCTTTCTGTTACTGGCACAACGCTCTAACCACTACGCTACCTGCCACAATTGAGGGTGCTGCGCATAATTATCACTATTTTGCTAATAATGGGGGCTTGAAGGAAAACAACGACTGACGTCCCTGGCTGAACCCGACTACACCGAGAGAAAGAGAGAGAGAGGGTTTTGGCTCATACCACAGCAGCCTCTAGACGCAAACAGAAGAAAGGCTCAGTAACTCAGATTGGACCAAACATATAGGCGTAGTGAACACATTTGACACGTCAGTTCATCAGTTCATTCATGTGTATTAATTAGGAGACAGTGGGACACCAGGCTAATCTCATGTTTTACCTACATAATGCTACACAACGGATTGTTTTTAATGAATTTGTCTGCGCCCAAAAAACAACGTTAACAACCATTGTGCGTCAGTGTTTAAGGAAATAAAACACACGTCTTCTACAAGTCCACTATAGGAAAGTGCCCTGTAACTGCATTCCCAATGTATGTCTGGAAAGAATTTCCCCTAGAAGGGTACAAAAAGGTGCWGTGCTGTATGCCTCTGGCAGTATATTACAGTATGTGAGKGAGACCGRAACTCTGCAACACGTTGTGAAATCACACAGCTACGGAATGAAGACTTTCTTCGTGAACAAGTTAGATCAACCGCCACATTCCAGCACTTTAATAGGAGCACAGAGCCCCACAGCGAGGGAGCAGATCAGATCAAATCAGATCCAATGTTATTGGTCACATACACACGTTTAGCAGATGTTATTGCGGGTGTAGTGAAATGCTTGTGTTCCTAGCTCCAACAGTGCAGTAGTATCTAACAATTCACAACAATACACGCAAATCTAAAAATATAAGAATGGAATTAAGAAATATATAAATATTAGGATGTGCAATGTCGGAGTGGCATTGACAAAAATACAGTAGAATTTAATACAGTATGTAAACATTATTAATAAAGTGACTAGTGTTCCATCATTAAAGTGACCAGTGATTCCATGTCTATTTATATAGGGCAGCAGCCTCTAAGGTGCAGGGTCGAGTAACCGGATGGTAGCCGGCTAGTGATGGCTATTTAACAGTCTGATGTCCTTGAGATAGAAGCTGTTTTTCAGTCTCTCGGGCCCAGCTTTGATGCACCTGTACTGACCTCGCCTTCTGGATGACAGCGGGGTGAATAGGCAGTGGCTCGAGTGGTTGTTGTCCTTGATGGTCTTTTTGGCCTTCCTGTGCCATCGGGTGCTGTAGGTGTTCCTGGAGGGCAGGCGGTGTGCCCCCGGTGATTCGTTGGGCAGACCCCACCCCCCTGCGATGTTAGCTATGTTTAATAAGGTGTACATGTGAGCCTGCACACTTTCACACGCATTCGCACACTTTCACACGCATTCACACACACTCGCACATGACTTCAAATGCATGTTAAACACACACCACTGAGACACAGCATTGGGCAGGTATTTAGAACATGTAACAACTCAAAGGATCCTACAGTAAATGAGAGAGAGAGAGAGAGAGAGAGAGAGAGAGAGAGAGAGAGAGAGAGAGGAGAGAGAGAGAGACAGTGAGGGAGAGAGGCAGGGAGGGAGGGACAGAGGGAGAGAGAGACAGAGAGAGAGATACAGATAGATAGATAGAGAGAGAGAGAGAGAGAGAGAGAGAAGAGAGAGAGATAGAGAGAGAGTGAGAGACAAAAATAGAAAGAGAAAAATAAAGAGCATGTAGCTTTAAGCCTGGTGTTAAATCTCCAGCTGACAGGTCTTGGTGACGCTACATTTGCTGTGGGGGAATTGTCCGACCCTGACATCCTAAACTTGCTATGGAAACATCTAAACTTACTGACTCTTGACACTACATTTGCTGTGGGGGAATTGTCCAACTCTATCACTCACTGAGTGACTCTTCACAGAAACACTGGAATTCCGCGTAAATGGAGAACTAGTTTTCTGATCGATGCCAAGTGAGATGTTGTTGGTGAATGTTGGCTGGACAAATCACTCTCCATAGCCAAATTATGAATAATTAGCCTTGTCTTCAAAATGGTCCATTTTAAAGTGGGCCCATTGTTGAATAAAAGCTCCTTCCAACCCCTGCAGACAATAACTAGTCTTTAGAAGTTTCTCTAATGAGAGCATAATGGCAGCTATTGGCACGGGAGATGACGTTTAACACACAACTCTGCTACATAAGGATTTCTATATGCCGCATGTTTGAACATTTCACATTGTAACAACTCTAGAGAACCTTGGTACACACTGCAGCTTTGTGTGTCTCAGTTGGCAGAGCTGGGCACTTGCAATGCCAGGGTTGTGGGTTCGATTCCCACGATGGACCAGTACAAATTAAAATGTATTCATTCACATCCTGGGGTTTGATCATTACTGGCTGTGACCGGAAGTCCCATAGGGTGGTGCACAATTGTCTGGGTTTGGCCGCCTCGTTGGCTCATTGTGCTTTAGCTTGTCCTTGTGGGTGCCGGACACCTGCAGGCTGACTTCGGTAGTCAGTTGGATGGTGTTCCCTACACATTGGTGTAGCTGGCTTCCAGGTTAAGCGAGCGGGTGTTAAGAAATGTGGTTTGGCGGGTCATGTTTTGGAGGGCGCAGGTTAGGGTTAAGGTTAGGAAAAATTGGATTTTTTATGGAAATACATTTTGACTCCCAAAAGGCCTGGAAATTCACATAAAAAAAAAGCTGTGTTGTGGATTGCTGGCATGTTCAGTGTTAGCAGCATCTTTAAACAAGCTCTAAACATGAATCTCTGTGATGTTCTCTGCCTGTCCTTTCCGTGCTGTAATTTGTGTACGAACGCTTGAAATGATCACCAGAAGCTCAACTCAAACCTTGTGCGTGTGTGTGTACAGAATAGATGAAATTATCTCCAGAAGCTGAAACCTTTAAAGTACAGAACAGACAGCAAGACGCAGCCGTGTATGTATTTGTCTGTGTGTGAAACAGACTGCAGACGCCAGACAGGGGATGCGTCTGAGATCTCTGAACACAAACATACCACTACTTCAGTCATTAACTTCTCTGTTTAAGAACACGAAACCATTTATGTTCTGTTTTAGAACATTGAACCATTTACCTTCGGTTTTAGAACATGGAACCATCTATCTTCTGTTTTAGAACATGGAACCATTTATCTTCTGTTTTAGAACATGGACCATTTACCTTCGGTTTTGAACATGGAACCATCTATCTTCTGTTTTAGATCATGGAACCATTTATCTTCTGTTTTAGCATCGAACCATTTATCTTCTGTTTTAGAACATGGAACATTTATCTTCTGTTTTATGAACATGGAACCATTTATCTTCTGTTTTAAGAACAAGGGAACCATTTATCTTCTGTTTTAGAACATGGAACCATCTATCTTCTGTTTTTAGACATGGAACATTTATCTTCTGTTTTAGAACAGGGAACCATCTATCTTCTGTTTTAGAACATCGAACCATTTTATCTTCTGTTTAGAACATCGCCATCTATCTTCTGTTTTAGAACATGGAACCATTTATCTTCTATTTTAGAACATCGAACCATTTATCTTCTGTTTTAGAACATCGAACCATTTATTTCTGTTTTAGAAATCGAACCATTTATCTTCTGTTTAGAACATGGAACCATTTATTCTTCTGTTTAGAACATGGAACCATCTATCTTCTGTTTTAGAACATCGAACCATTTATCTTCTGTTTTAGAACATGGAACCATTATCTTCTGTTTAGAAACATGGAACATTATTTCTGTTTTAGAACATGGAACCATTTATTTCTGTTTTAGACATCGAACATCTATCTTCTGTTTTAGACATCGACCATTTATCTTCTGTTTTAGAACATGGAACCATTTATCTTCTGTTTTAGAACATGGAACCATTTATCTTCTGTTTTAGAACATCGAACCATTTATTCTTCTGTTTTAGAACATCGAACCATTTATCTTCTGTTTTAGAACCATGGACCATCTATCTTCTGTTTTAGAACATGGAACTTATATCTTCTGTTTTAGAACATGGAACCATTTATCTTCTGTTTTAGAACATGGACCATTATCTTCTGTTTAGAACATGGAACCATTTATCTTCTGTTTTAGAACATGGAACCATCTATCTTCTGTTTTAGAACATGGAACCATCTATCTTCTGTTTTAGAACATCGAACCATTTATCTTCTGTTTTAGAACATGGAACATTTATCTCTGTTTAACTACATTTTCTTCTGTTTTTGAACATGGAACCATTTATTCTTCTGTTTTAGAACATGGAACATTTATCTTCTGTTTTAGAACATGGAACCATTTATCTTCTTGTTTTAGAACATGGAACCATTATCTTCTGTTTTAGAACATGGAACCATCTATCTTCTGTTTTTTTAGAACATGGACCATTTATCTTCTGTTTTAGAACATGGAACCATTTATCTTCTGTTTTAGAACATGGAAAATTTATCTTCTGTTTTAGAACATGGAACCATTTATCTTCTGTTTTAGAAAATGGAACCATTATCTCTGTTTTTAGAACATCGAACATTTATCTTCTGTTTTAGAACATCGAACCTTTATCTTCTGTTTTAGAACATGAACCATTTATTCTTCTGTTTTAGAACATGGAACCATTTTTATCTTCTGTTTTTAGAACATGGAACCATTTATTTTCTGTTTTAGAAACATGGAACCATTTATCTTCTGTTTTAGAACATGGAACCATCTTATCTCTGTTTTGAAACATGGAACCATTTATCTTCTGTTTTAGACATGGAACCATCTATCTTCTGTTGTGTATCGAGACAACTATCCGAGATCATATCGACTTAGATAGATTAAAGATGTTTCTGTTTAGAACATGGAACAGTCTATTTCTGTTTTAGAACATGCACCATTTATCCTTCTGTTTTTAGAACATAGGAACC
>NC_036856.1:37829026-37834931 GCF_002910315.2 Salvelinus sp. IW2-2015 | reverse complement strand
GTGCCATCGGGTGCTGTAGGTGTTCCTGAGGGGCAGGCAGTGTGCCCCGGTGATTCGTTGGGCAGACCGCACCCTGCGGTGTTAGCTATGTTTAATAAGGAGTACATGTGAGCCTGCACACTTTCACACACACTCGCACATGATTTCAAATGCATGTTAAACACACCCACTGAGACACAGCATTGGGCAGTATTTTAGAACATGTAACAACTCAAAGGATCCTACAGTAAATGAGAGAGAGAGAGAGAGAGAGAGAGAGAGAGAGAGAGAGAGAGAGAGAGAGAGAGAGAGACAGTGAGGGAGAGAGGCAGGGAGGGAGGGACAGAGGGAGAGAGAGACAGAGAGAGAGATACAGATAGATAGATAGAGAGAGAGAGAGAGAGAGAGAGAGAGAGAGAGAGACAGATAGAGAGAGAGTGAGAGACAAAAATAGAAAGAGAAAAATAAAGAGCATGTAGCTTTAAGCCTGGTGTTAAATCTCCAGCTGACAGGTCTTGGTGACGCTACATTTGCTGTGGGGGAATTGTCCGACCCTGACATCTAAACTTGCTATGGAAAACATCTAAACTTACTGACTCTTGACACTACATTTGCTGTGGGGGAATTGTCCAACTCTGACATCTCCACTGAGTGACTCTTCACAGAAACACTGGAATTCCCGTAAATGGAGAACTAGTTTTCTGATCGATGCCAAGTGAGATGTTGTTGGTGAATGTTGGCTGGACAAATCACTCTCCATAGCCAAATTATGAATAATTAGCCTTGTCTTCAAAATGGTCCATTTTAAAGTGGGCCCATTGTTGAATACAAAGCTCCTTCCAACCCCTGCAGACAATAKACTAGTCTTTAGAAGTTTCTCTAATGAGAGCATAATGGCAGCTATTGGCACAGGGAGATGACGTTTAACACACAACTCTGCTACATAAGGAATTCTATATGCCGCATGTTTGAACATTTCACATTGTAACAACTCTAGAGAACCTTGGTACACACTGCAGCTTTGTGTGTCTCAGTTGGCAGAGCTTGGCACTTGCAATGCCAGGGTTGTGGGTTCGATTCCCACGATGGACCAGTACAAATTAAAATGTATTCATTCACATCCTGGGGTTTGATCATTACTGGCTGTGAATTGTCTGGGTTTGGCCGCCTCGTTGGCTCATTGTGCTTTAGCTTGTCCTTGTGGGGTGCCGGACACCTGCAGGCTGACTTCGGTAGTCAGTTGGATGGTGTTCCCTCCAACACATTGGTGTAGCTGGCTTCCAGGTTAAGCGAGCGGGTGTTAAGAAATGTGGTTTGGCGGGTCATGTTTTGGAGGGRGCAGGTTAGGGTTAAGGTTAGGAAAAATWGGATTTTTWATGGAAATACATTTTGACTCCCAAAAAGGCCCGGAAATTCACATAAAAAAAAGCTGTGTGTGTGATTGCTGGCATGTTCAGTGTTAGCAGCATCTTTAAACAAGCTCTAAACATGAATCTCTGTGATGTTCTCTGCCTGTTCCTGTCCTTTCCGTGCTGTAATTTGTGTACGAACGCTTGAAATGATCACCAGAAGCTCAACTCAAACCTTGTGCCTGTGTGTGTACAGAATAGATGAAATTATCTCCAGAAGCTGAAACCCTTTAAAGTACGAACAGACAGCAGACGCCAGCCGTGTATGTATTTGTCTGTGTGTGAAACAGACTGCAGACGCCAGACAGGGGATGCGTCTGAGATCTCTGAACACAAACATACCACTACTTCAGTCATTTATCTTCTGTTTAAGAACACGAAACCATTTATCTTCTGTTTTAGAACATTGAACCATTTACCTTCGGTTTTAGAACATGGAACCATCTATCTTCTGTTTTAGAACATGGAACCATTACCTTCGGTTTTAAACATGGACCATCTATCTTCTGTTTTAGATCATGGAACCTTTATCTTCTGTTTTAGAACATCGAACCATTTATCTTCTGTTTTAGAACATGGAACCATTTATCTTCTGTTTTAGAACATGAACCATTTATCTTCTGTTTTAGAACATGGAACCATTTATCTTCTTTTTAGACATGACCATCTATCTTCTGTTTTAGAACATGGAACCATTTATCTTCTGTTTTAGAACATGGAACCATCTATCTTCTGTTTTAGAACATCGAACCATTTATCTTCTGTTTTAGAACATCGAACCATCTATCTTCTGTTTTAGAACATGGAACATTTATCTTCTATTTTAAGAACATCGAACCATTTATCTTCTGTTTTAAGAACATCGAACATTTATCTTCTGTTTTAGAACATCGAACCATTTATCTTCTGTTTAGAACATGGAACCATTTATCTTCTGTTTTAGAACATGAACCATCTATCTTCTGTTTTAGAACATCGAACCATTTATTCTTCTGTTTTAGAACATGGAACATTTATCTTCTGTTTTAGAACATGGAACCATTTATCTTCTGTTTTAGAACATGGAACCATTTATCTTCTGTTTTAGAACATCGAACATCTATCTTCTGTTTTAGAACATCGAACCATTTATCTTCTGTTTTAGAACATGAACCATTATCTTCTGTTTTAGAACATGGAACATTTATCTTCTGTTTTAGAACATCGAACCATTTATCTCTGTTTTAGAACATCGAACCATTTATCTTCTGTTTTAGAACATGGCACATTCTATCTTCTGTTTTAGAACATGGAACATTTATCTTCTGTTTAGAACATGGAACCATTTATCTTCTGTTTTGAACATGGAACCATTTACTTCTGTTTTGAACATGGAACCATTTATCTTCTGTTTTAGAACATGGAACCATCTATCTTCTGTTTTAGAACATGGACCATCTATCTTCTGTTTAAGAACATCGAACCATTTTCTTTCTGTTTTAGAACATGGAACCATTTATCTTCTGTTTTAGAACATGGAACCATTATCTTCTGTTTTAGACATCAGAACATTTATCTTCTGGTTTTAGAACTGGAACCATTTATCTTCTGTTTTAGAACATGGAACCATTTTCTTCTGTTTTAGAACATCGAACCATTTATCTTCTGTTTTAGAAACATGGAACCATCTATCTTCTGTTTTAGAACATGGAACCATTTATCTTCTGTTTTTAGAACATGGAACCATTTTATCTTCTGTTTAGAACATGGAACCATTTATCTTCTGTTTTAGAACAGGAACCATTTTCTTCTGTTTTAGAAATGGAACCATTATCTTCTGTTTTAGAACATCGAAACATTTTATCTTCTGTTTTAGAACATGAACCATTTATCTTCTGTTTTAGAACATGAACCATTTATCTTCTGTTTTAGAACATGGAACTTTTATCTCTGTTTTAGAACATGGAACCATTTTATCTTCTGTTTTAGAACATGGAACCATTTATCTTCTGTTTTAGAACATGGAACCATTTATCTTCTGTTTTAGAACATGGAACCATTTATCTTCTGTTTTAGAACATGGAACCATCTATCTTCTGTTTTAGAACATGAACATTTATCTTCTGTTTAGAACATGGAACCATCTATCTTCTGTTTTAGAACATGGACCATTTATCTTCTGTTTTAGAACATGGAACATTTATCTTCTGTTTAGAACATGGAACCATTTTATCTTCTGTTTTAGAACATGGAACCATTATTCTTTTTAGACATGAACCATTTTCTTCTGTTTTAGAACATGGAACCATTATCTTCTGTTTAGAACATGGAACCATTTATCTTCTGTTTTAGAACATGGCAACCATTTATTCTTCTGTTTTAGAACATGGAACCATTTATCTTCTGTTTTTAGAAACATGGGACCATCTTATCTTCTTTAGAACATGGAACCATTTACTTTCTCTGTTTTAGAACATGGAACCAGTTGCCTCTCTGTTTCAGAACATGGAACAATTTTCACATTAGCTATGGATGCTGTGATGCTAATGTGTGATTTTGAATGATAAACCTTTTGTTGTTATTGAGGATATTAAATCATCCTTAGAAAGACCAGTGAGTCTTATTCAATCTGAAAGAGGCAACACCATTCATTTGTCTTTACAGCTATATGGTTTTGACAGAAACAGAAGAACATTATGATATTAAAGTGATGCAGTGAAAATCAATCTCATTAAGCATCAGCTGTTTTTTCAGGCATGATTTCGGTTTTACAATACGGGAAAAATAAATACTGTCCTCAAAATGAAAACCAAAGTGGTTATTAATACAATCTAACATAAGAAAAAATACKATAGAAGTTTGTTATCATGTATTCTAAAATTGTATCTACTGTATACTCAAAAACATTTAATACTTTCTGTAAATTCTCTCAAAAACGACAAAATCTGTGAATCTTGTGAAATCTAGAATAGTATAAGATAAAGTTCCTAAACAGGATCATTTAACATACTACTGTAGTTGGTTAATCACAGTAAAAGCGTTTTCTTTTACCGAGTCTCCTAACGTGGAACGGTTCTCACAAGCATATAGAAATCCTCTGACGTCAGGCGTAAGAGACACCACTAAAATACACATATGTATCGTCTTAATGCACCGTAACAGGAAACCATATTTACACAGCTGCCTGTAAATTTATTCAGTTATGAAGAAACACAGAAAAACAACTCAACTCATTTTTGGCTCAAAGACCCTGAGAGACTCTGTATCTAGGACAAGATGGCAGCGACTGGAGAGGAACAAGACATAACTGGTTCTAGAATATTCACAAGACATTGTCTTCAAACATTCTGAAATGGAAGCAGTAATAGAARGATGACGTTATCACCATGGCACCATKGTGTAGTGGCTGACACACAGACTGACCACAGGGTGTTTTTACAATGGYTTGGCAGGGAACAGAGTCTAGCTAGAACATGGAAATACTATATGGGAATATATAGCTCAGTCCTGAAATATGGGTGAACACTACTAGTAAGGAGGACGAGGATAAGAGGGGAGGGCTGAGGGAGGAGAGAGGTGTGATGTAAATAAACATTGTAAGCAAACGTTGGGTCTGGTGCGTGCCAGGTCCGTTCTGGAAGAGGATGTCAACTAGAGAAACAAACATGTGTAAACTGATCCATTGAGAACTCCCGGCCCGCTGCTGTTATGGCTGACAGTACTATAGCATTACAGCAGCAGGCCATGCAGCAGGCAGTGTTAGACCCAACATTCACCTAGAACCACAGGACTACAGGAAACAGGCCTGCCTTGAATAGAATTGTTTACACACGTCTAGACGTGGCACAGGAGCTGGGCTAAAACACAGCCATTAACTTGACACAGGCATACCTGACCAGGTTGAAGTGTCCCTAATAAAACACAGCCATTAACTTGACACAGGCATACCTGACCAGGGTTAAAATGTCCTAATAAAACACAGCCATTAACTTGACACAGGCATACCTGACCAGGGTTGAAGTGTCCCAATAACACACATGGTAACTAATGGTAGATGCTGGTTAAAGCCTCTACAGCTTCGGCTACTCAGGCTCATGCTTTTGCTTGTCTCCAGTCTCTACTCTGTATGACCACTGAGGAGGTGGTGAGTATATACAGGGTTTATTGTATTAGGTACAAACCCCACCGTTCACGAAAATGGTTGGCTCCTACAGACAGTGAGTCAACGTGCCGTGGCTTCCTATATAAAGCAGGCAGACAGGCATCAAGGCATTCAGTTACTGTTCCATTGAACATTAGAATGACAAATGAGTGACTTTAGCGACTTTGAGCGTGATATGATCGTCGGTGCAGGCACACCGGTCCGGTATCTCTGAAACGGCCGGCCTCCTGGGCTTTTCATGCACGACAGTGTCTATCTAGGGTTAACCGAGAATGGTGCGACAAACAAAAAAACATTCAGTCAGAGGCAGTCCTGTAGGCAAAAACAGCTCCGTTGATGACAAGAGTTCGAACAAGAATGGCAAACTAACAGGCGT
>NC_036856.1:37822366-37829001 GCF_002910315.2 Salvelinus sp. IW2-2015 | reverse complement strand
AGCATTGTGATATCTGGCATTGTTGTACTTCAGATAGCTGTCAATTCTGCCTCACTGAGGATTGAAGGGCGAGCGATGTCGATGCCGCCCCTGGTTCGGAAAGGGCACACTGGCGTAAGACTGATATCTGGCAGCGAGATTAAAAGAACATAGGCTCATTTGAATTAGGAGTTGTTGACTTCCACTGATACTTTTGTATCACCAGTGGACCTTGCTTAGGATGCTCAGAATACATGTTGGGGTTAGATTCTGGGGCCTAGCACAAGGCTGTGTAACTGGGGTCAGGGAGAGGAGGAGGATAGAGGAGGAGGAGGAGAGAGAGAGGAGAGAGAGGAGGAGAGTGAGGAAGTGAGGATAAAAGGAGGAGGAGGAGAAAGAATTATACGAATGGGGTAAAAGTAGGCCCTAGTGTCCTGAGAAGTGATAGAGCTAGCGGTCGCACTCATGTAGCGGTGAGAAGGGGAGGGGAGGAGAGAAGGAGGAGGAGAGGAGGAGGATAGCGACGGCGGGGGATGAGGTAACGTAAGAGGAGGAGGATGGTATAAGCGGATGATAGTGGGGATAGTTTTGAGAGGGCTATGTTAGTGAATTTTTCAAGCGAAAAATAAATAAGAGCGCGCTAGAATAGAATAGGTTTGTTAGATGACCAGTATTAATAGAAAACGGTGTGTGTAAAGAGAGTGTCATCTTTTTTTCTTGTTTGTAATGCAACATAGTAAAAACCGCACAACGGGTGAGGGCGTGTTAACGTAAGCACGGGAATGAAAGTGTTAGAGAGAGGCGTGAGAATAAAACTGGTGTAAAGCAGCTTGAAGTAGTAAGCGGATTGAATGATATAGCTGTGATATTAGGTGTGAGGACGAAGAGACAGTGTACAAAAAGGAAAAGGTGATTAAGACGTTAATACGTTGGAGGAGGAGTAGTAATATTGTATATATAGTATGAAGAAGGCGAGGAGGAAGGTGTTAGTGGTTTGTGTGTTATTAAGGGTGTGTGTGAATGAGTTGTGATGAGGAGTAGGAGAGGGCAAGTAGGGCGTAAGGGAAGCATAGTAAGAGGTAATACAAAATATGAGGGGATGATAGGGAGCCGTAAGTGTGAGTGAGCTACATGTGCGGAGTTGGGCATGGTGATATGTAAGAAGCCATAGCAAAGAGATAAGCGTCATTGAAGTATGATTAAACGTGAGTGGAGAAAAATGAACACCAATTAATGAGTAAAATCCTTTGTCTATATTTTGTCATATATATTTTGTTTATTGTCAGTCAGCGCCAATTAAAACCATAGGTCGATTAAGAAAAGTGCCTGGGTGAAAATGTTGAGAGTGTACTTGGAGAAATATAGTAAGAGGTGGATTCTTGATGTCTAGAGGATGTGGTGTCTCGGTGAGGGAGAGTTTAATAGTATGCGTGTTTCTGATTGTACAAATAGTAATTGAGATGCTCTATCAATTGTGTGTTAATCCACCAAGCGTCCTCGGGTGTCGTGGTGGGTGGCTCAAGTATCCGAGCTCTCAAATTGCCAATGAGTGCAAACACGCTCGTATCACACCATTCTCAGATGATGCCATTTGTCGAAATGACATTATGCTAGTCCATTCACTGGTTAGTTGTATCGAGATCCACGTCCACGGTGCCCAGCTTAGTTGTATTGATTGGATTGGAACAAGGTGTTACTGATATGAATGCCGTATTGTATCAAGTAGCTGAGCGTATGTGATCTCAGACACCGTGCTCACCCTTGTAAGGACACACACTCCAACACAAATTTTTTTCACGTCGAACCTGAGGAATGCTCTTCATGATCTAAGGAGGTGCAACATAAAATCTGTGCATTTTGACACATTATGACATAATTGCATATTTGCACACACGTGTACTTAGAAGTATTGGCACATGTGAGGGCTGAGATGTCCGTGAAAAAACGCAAGAACACATATAAATTTGAATACACTTCACGAATAACAATTTCCTGACCAAGGTGTATTCTCTGAACAAAAACGATGTCCTCTCTATAGTTTCAGCAAAATATCATCATAAAGCCATTTAAATAGGGGAACACAGGCATACGGCATCTGACCAGTGATTTTAAATCTATGTGCCTTAATTGTTAGATAGTCACTTGCAACATTACCATTGACAACTGTCATAGTCTGACCATTGGCTCTGATTAGGCAATATGTTGCCGCGAATAAACAAACACAAAGACAGATGTTAAGCGTTAAATAGTGATGCTGGTTAAAGCCTTTAGACAGGCTCATACCTGTGCTACTCCAGGCTTCAATCAGCCAAATTATGCTTGTGTCGTTCCGTCCTTGTCCTAGAGCCTTCTAGTTAATTGATCCTTCCATGGAAGGTGACGGATTGGTAGAGTATTTACAGGGGTTTATTTGTATTGGTACAACCCCCATGCTCGTGTCACTCTTAGAAAGATAGAGATTGTTGGACTTCCAACCTATAGCAGACGTGTGTGATGCTCTCTGCAAGGCAGCGTTGTGGGTGTGTCCAATAAGTACATTTAAGCAGAGTAGAACAAGAGTCATCCTTTAAAGACACTACTGGCATTATCGTAGAATTTTTCTCATGGGCTGTTTGCGTATCTCTGTTATCGTTAAACAATCCTCATATAAAATAATATGGTATCAAATTTTTGAGGGCCTCATCTCGCCTTGACTATTCGTGTAGACTGTGATACATTTCATCTATACAGATCTCCAAGGTAGCCAGCAATACATTACTCTTATTAGCGTCTCCACAGTTTCCTTAGTATAACTGCCAAACAGTCCGGAGTCCTCATGCTTGGCTTTCTCTCATGCCTGACGGGTGTTCTCTGATTCTGTTATGTTTATGTGTTTATAGAACGGGTCCGGGCGTGGAGTTTGGTGGGGTAGATAGTCTATTGGTGTTTGTTGTGTGTCACTATAAGTATTAGCAAAGTCACATATTTTCAAGTGGCCTTCAGGTAATATGGCTTCTCGTACACTCTCGATGAGGGCTAGAATATACAGTTTCCTCCGTTGGAATTGGAACGAACAGTTCGAAATCATAAGGATTGGAGCTGTATGGCAAACACCCTGTGTATGACTTAGTGTGCGTGGCCTACAAACAGCAAATAAGATGGTAGCAGTAGATACATTCCCGATGGTTAGTGTGCCTGTGCCCCTGTAATAGCACGGCACTTTTGAAACACGACAGACTTTGCTCTGATCCGCGGTTTGCTCTACTCGGTATGCGATGATTGACCATTCAGTGCTAGTTTCCTGGTTCGTGCTTATATCCTGTTAATTGATACATTATATGGTGAAGATTCCGAATGATTACGAGGGTGTTCGTTCATGACGTGCGTCTCATCTCCGTATTCTGATCCGATCATGTGGTGTGAGACAGTTGGAGGTGTATGTCTGTGATAAATTACAAGCTTCGCTCGCATTGTTTTATACTAAAACAGACTATTCCTCTGTTTACCCTGTGTTGTACTTCTCAACATACGCCCTGGATTGGGACCTTATGTGAGTTCAGTGATTTCGCTCCGTTAAGCCAGAGCTCCCTATCTGCTAGTCCTATTGGCCCATTCCCCTCTTGCCAAGGGTCAAACGATACCTCGTGGGTCCCCGCGTGGTGGAGGTGAATAGGTGCTAGAGAGAACTAGACATCTCGTTTATACCATGGAGTACCTTCGTTCACCGCTCATTTTTTAGTTGCTTAACACATGTTTAGGGAATACAAACTCTGATATAGCCTTAGAGCTGAATTACATAGTGTAAGACGATACCACACCCTTCTTACAAGAATAAGGACTTCAACGTACATCTAGAAGTCAGAAACTCCGCAGGCTTGTTTCTGAGTGAGAATTCCTAAAAACTTGGAGTAAAGTGGATAAAGAGTATTCGTTTAAATATATACTTTAACCGTACTCATGAAAAGTACAAACGTCCCATAAATCGTTTCAAATTCCTTATATATAAGCAAAACCAGATGGCCACCTTTTGTCTTTGTTTTTTTTATTTACGGAAAAGCCACAGGCACCACTCCAACATTCAAGACATAATTTACAACGAAGCATGGTTTCAGCTGAAGCCCCAGATAAGAAGGAGTAGGAATGACCAGGGATGTTACGTGTTGATTAAATTGCTAGCAACGTGAATTGGACTGTTTTCCTTTCCTGCTAAAACAGTCAAAAATGCAACGACTACTTTTGGGTGTCAAAGGAAAAGTATGGAGTAAAAAGTACAATATATTTCTTATGGAATGTAGTGAGGTATAAGTTAAAAAGTAGTCAAAAAATATAAGTAAGTCAAATTTAAAGTAGGGAACAGATACCCAAAAAAAGCAACTTAGACTACTTTAAAGTGTTTTTACTTAAGCAGCTTTACACCACTGCTTCCATGCACCTAATCCAGGTTTTGGTCCAACAGTTTCTGTGCAGGACTATTAGCAGTTTTGTTTGGTTGAGGCGTGCGCGCCTAGCGAGGAGAGACGATGGAGGAAAAGGGAGAGCAAGAGAGTGAGAGTATCAGCATAGTGGGACAGTCTATCCATGAAAACCACCATGCAATGGGTTCTTGGTAATTTACAGTGATACCGACCAATGCCCATCTTTTCTCGTCTTCATTCTTCAAAATTGACACGCATTGGTCTCTTATTCCGGATGTAAAGAATGCTCATGTTGACTAACTGTGTAAAATTAGTTTCGCGGAAATTCAGCCCTCACATAAAAGAATCGGGGCTCAGGGACTCAGCGGGTGCTCCACTAGTCTCTCTCTTGGAAGTAGAGCGTACTATTCACCACTTAACAAGTATTCAAAACGTTTTATACCGTTTGTGTGACTTTTCCGATAATGGGAGCCTTCTCGAATATGTAAGCTTATCTGTTTAGCCATAATCTACCTACATCCTTAAACGGTTGGATTAGGTGCAAATAATCTTTGTCGGCAAATTGCCACAAACAGGCAAATAAAGGTACAGTACAACAGTAGTGTGCAGAACGGCATTTTGAAACACACAACTTGTCGATCCTTGCTACTGCAGCAGATGACCACAGAGTTCCACTCCTATCAGATAAAAAGAAGAAGAAGCGGCTCCAGAGGGCACGCGATCACCAACACTGGACAATTGAGGAGTGGAAAAACATTGCCTGTTTCCAACGAATTCCGGTTCCTGTTGGGTCATGCTGATGGCAGAGTCAGGATTTGTTCGTAAGCAGCACGAGTCCATGGACCCATCCTGCCAGGTGTCAACGYTACAGCCTGGTGGCGGTGYTGTAATGGTCTGGGGAATGTTTTCCTGGCARACGTTAGGTCCTTTGATACCAATTGAGCAARGTTTGAACGCCACACCTTCCATGCCCTGAAGAATTCAGGCTGTTCTGGAGGCAAAGGGGGGTRCGACCCAGTACTAGATGGGTGTACCTAATAAACTGGCCACTGAGTGTACATCATCTACACTTACAAGTCATTRAAAAWASTTTATACTTTTACTTTTGATACTTAAGTATATGTTAYCAATTACACTTAAAACCAKATACTTTTAGKCTTTTACTCAAGTAGTATTTTACTGGMTGACTTTCACTTTTACTTGAGTAACTTTCTAWTAAGGTATCTATACTTTTACTCAAGTATGACAATTGGGTCCTTTTTCCACCACTGTTTAAAATGACTTAACCGGTTGCATAATTATATCATCCACAGAAACAGTTCATTCATTATGACAGAACAGGCATTGGTTCCAAACCCACAAGGACATCTCCAGACCACTTCTTAGATTGTCTTGGCGATTTGTGAGTGTATTGTTTTAAAGACTAAATATTAGTTCAGAGTCCATAACATATTGTTCATCAAGGTGTCAATGGGTTCATTGGAAAGCCCAGACTAAATCTTCAATTAGATCAAAATCAAATCAAATCAAGTTTATTTTAATAGCCCTTTCGTACATCAGCTAATATCTCGAAGTGCTGTACAGACACCCAGCCTAAAACCCCAAACAGCAAGCAATGCAGGTGTAGAAGCACGGTGGCTGGAAAAACTCCCTAGGAAAGGCCAAAACCTAGGAAGAAAACCTAGAAAGGAACCAGGCTATGAGGGGGTGCCAGTCCTCTTCTGGCGTTGCTGGGTGGAGATTATAACAGAACTATGCAAGATGTTCAAAATGTTCATTAAGTGACAAGCATGGTCAAATAATAATCATGAATAATTTTCAGTTGGTTTTCATAGCCATCATCAAGAGTTGAAAATTAGGATGACCCCAAGTTATCTCAATCCATTGCTTTGGAGAAAGAGGAACATTCACCTATAACTGGATCCTAAAAACATGACTGTGGTTGACATTTATTTGTGTTTTTAAATGAAGATCCACTGTGACGAGAGAGAGTTCTGCAAACCATAGGTTTAATGTATTTATTCATGGACATGTCAGAATTGTCAACAATGCTTGTCATTGTAACACACACACACACACACGCAAGCACACACACACGCACGCCGACGCACGCACGCACGCACGCACGCACGCACACACGACACACACACACACACCACACACCACACACAACACACACACACACACACCACACACAACACACACACACACACACACACACACACACCACACACACACACACACCAAGCTCTTTTCTGGATG
>NC_036856.1:37798169-37820080 GCF_002910315.2 Salvelinus sp. IW2-2015 | reverse complement strand
AGAGGAACAGAGACAAGAAGAGAGACAGAGAGAGGGGGGAAGAGGAGAGGGAAGAGAGAGAGAGAGAAGAGAGAAGAGAGAGAGACGATTGGAGAGAGAGATGGCGGAGTAAGAGAGAGAGACAGAAAGAGATAGACAGAAATTAAATGTAAGAGAGCTTGCTATGTGAGAGACAGAAAGAGCGAGAGAGACACATTTACACATGCACACACACACACCAAATACTATACCAGGCAGGATCAAAGTCAGTCCACAGCACAGGCAGACAGAACCATAGTCTCGTACACCCGACCAACACAGTAACTAGAGTCTGGTTTCAATGATGGACTTTTTTGGCATAGAGGAACTACAGTACGTCAATAAAGAAAAAAAAATCTGGGAATTCCAAACAAATCACGAGGCAGACATGAACATTTGGATTCAAAAACAAAGTTTGCTGGCAAAACCTTTGCAGTGGTTTTAGTGAAGGTAGTTGATGCAAACTAGCCCCTGGCAAAATGCACTGATTAAAAATAACCTCAGTGATCTCCATCTTGGGTTGTGTTGCCTAGGGTCGGGTTTATGAGACTATGATGGATATGTCTGCCTGTGCTGAAAATATGTCCCATAGAGAACAGAGGGTAATGGCTGTTAGATACGGGTCATAATCATGGTTATTACAGCATAGGGGACATTCTATATGGGCCATATGGAAGCAGTGGGACCTCAGCGATATGGTTTGATGAATTAAAAGAGGGAAACGGAGGTAAGGCTAGAAGGAGGTCAGCTGTTCACACTGACTCTGTGCAGATAGAGGACTGGTAGTTTATTACCTGTGTGTCTGTACTCTATCAAAACATTGCAAACTGAAATAAATGGTCATTGACGTAGCACATTTCTGTCCATGGCTCTAACCTCACCTACCGCTAGCCTGCTAACCGCTAGCCTGCTAACCGCTAGCCCGCTAACCGCTAGCCTGCTAACCACTAGCCCGCTGACCCGCTAACCGCTAGCCTGCTAACCGCTAGCCCGCTAACCTATTGATTGCAGTGACAGGCATTATGTAGCAGGCATGGCGTAGCAGTCAGACGTCTTTGTCCTTCGTCTTGTCATGTCCCATGTATATATCTTTTTCTTCGCATATCTTTTTTATATTTTTCTAAACCTCAACTTCAAAATACTCTCCTGCAACCCGCCTCACCCAGAGTGGTGTGGATCTGCTTTTTTCTAAAGTATTTTTCTTTACCTCTGAATCGGAATCCCTCAACAGAAGCTAGCCAGCTAACTAGCTACTAGCTAGTAGTCAGCTAACCACTGCTAGCGGTCATCAGCTACCTTTGGCTCAGAAATCTCTCGCCAGTTTGTACAATGCGACTCAGACCAGAGCATACCGGACCTATTTTCTCTCCATATCCCCGGATTCCTACCGCAAGCTCTGAACCTTCTCACCTGGATCATCGCAGCTAGCTAGCTGCAATCCGAGTGACAACTCCTGGCTAACGTCTCTGTCCCGAAGCAAGCACCAATTAGCCTGGAGCTAGCCCATGCTAGGCCCATCTCCCAGCTAGCTGAAGAGGTCCATCAGCCACTCCTGGGCTACAATATCTATTTTGCCAACTGGGCTGGACCCTTTTTACTGCCGGTACAGGGTACGGAACCCCGCCGATCCTTCACGACTGGACTACCGACATAATCTGCTCGAGGCGGTTACTCAACTGGCTCATACGTCACGACGTCCCCTGAATATCCATCTGCTAGCCTGCTAGCCGTGGCCCGCTAGCTGTCTAGAGCATATTGGACTGTTAGCTGAATAGATCCATTTGCCAATTGGACTGGACCCCTTTGCTACAAGGAACCCTACTAATCCATCATGACTGGTCTATCGACGGAACCACACGACGAGGCTAAAACAGACTTTCCTCCGTCGCGACATCCCTCTAAGGTCCTTCTGCTAGCTTGCTAGCCCCGGCCTGCTAGCTGTCTGAATCACTGTGTCTCCAGCAAGCCCAACCACTCACTGGACCCCTATGATCCCTCGGCTACGCATGCCTCTCCCTAATGTCAATATGCCTTGTCCATTACTGTTCTGGTTAGTGATTATTGTTTTATTTCACTGTAGATCCTCTAGCCCTGCTCAATATGCGTTAACCAACCATTTAGTTCCACCTCCCACATATGCGATGACATCACCTGGTTTAAATGTTTCTAGAGACAATATCTCTCTCATCATCACTCAATGCCGAGGTTAACCTCCAATGTACTCACATCCTACCATACATTTTTCTGTACATTATGCCTTGAATCTATTCTATCACGCCTAGAAGCCTGCTCCTTTTACTCTCTGTTCCGAACGTGCTAGACGACCAGTTTTATTAGCCTTTAGCCGTACCCTTATCCTACTCTTCCTCTTTTCCTCTGGTGATGTAGAGGTTAATCCAGGACCTGCAGTGCCTAGCTCCACTCCTATTCCCCAGGTGCTCTCATTTGTTGATTTCTGTAACCGTAAAAGCCTTGGTTTAATGCATGTTAACATTAGAAGCCGCCTCCCTAAGTTTGTTTTATTCACTGCTTTAGCACACTCTGCCAACCCGGATGTCTTAGCCGTGTCTGAATCCTGGTTCAGGAAGACCACCAAAACCCCTGAAATTTCCATCCCTAATGTCATGACGTTGGCCTGTGGGTAAGGTTTATGACCCCCCCCATAAATACCTTTCTCCCTTCCCTCTCTCTCTGACTCCACTGAGGGACTCTTGAATAGCCTTTGTTAAACATAGAGAGTCTGGGAACATCAAACAAGTGGAGGGAAAGGAACCATATTTCGGTAATAGAACCAGTTGAAAATATGCGTTGGTACTTAATGAATATGATGTCAGTTCGGTTGTCATCTGAGACATTATGACTGATGACGTATCCCGTCTACCACACAACGACGACATTACAACGTATCCCGTTCACCACCAGAGACACTCTTCAAAGGACAAAGGACTCTGTTGGGCAACACAGCCTTCCATCTACCACCAACCTACCGAAGCGCAGCTCAGAGTAAACATTTATTGCATTTTCCTTTTCCAAATGGGCGGTAATTTAGAATGCATAAGATACTGTTTTTACGACAATCTTCCCTGTCACGGTCGTCAACAGAAGAGGACCAAAGCGTAGCGTGGTGAGCGTACATATTCCTCTATTAAGAATGACGCCGAAAAAAACAATAAACAATAAAAAACAACGGTGAAGCTTAAGGGCTGTGCCACAAACAAAGTTAACTTCCCACACTGAAAGGAGGGAAAAGGGCTACCTAAGTATGGTTCCCAATCAGAGACAACAATAGACAGCTGTCCCTGATTGAGAACCATACCCGGCAAAAACATAAAAATACAAAATCATAGAAAAACAAAACATAGAATGCCCACCCCAAATCACACCCGGACCAAACCAAATAGAGACATAAAAAGGCTCTCTAAGGTCAGGGCGTGACATTCCCGCTCTTTCACTCAAACCCAACCCCCTTTTCTTTGTGTAACCAGCTGTCATATCTGTTCCGTCCGTTAGGGACGTTTTCCTTTATGACATAATTTGTAATCAAGGTATGATTCATTCTGTGTATATGTAATTCTGTGTGATTAGTTAGGTATTTAGTAAATAAATAATTAAACCCAATTTTGTAATGCTGATTCAACTTGTTAGCCAGGGTTCATGAAGATAACCAAGAATTTACAACTTTCAGATGAGACTGAAATAAGGTGACGATTAATATTGACTGCTATTGATGTAAAATATTACTAGGTCTTTCAGAGTTTATTCGGAAGATAACAGCTCTATAAACACTCTTTCGTGTGCCCGACTTTCTAGTTAATTACATTTACACGATTAGCTTAATCAGGTAATATTAATTACAGAGAAGGATTTTATAGAATAGCATGTCATATCACTTAATCCGGCATAGCCAAAGACACGATACTAACTATAACATTTTCCGCCAAGATAGAACTGCCAAAGGGGGAGGAGTTTGCAATCTACTGCAGAGAGTTCTGTCTTACTATCCAGGTGTACCCAAACAATTCGAGCTTCTACTTTTAAAAATCCACCTTTCCAGAAACAAGTCTCTCACCATTGCCGCTTGCTATAGACCACCCTCTGCCCCAGCTGTGCCCTGGACACCATATGTGAATTGATTGCCCTCCATCTATCTTCCACAGCTCGTGCTGCTAGGTGACCTAAACTGGGACATGCTTAACACCCCGTCCATCCACAATCTAAGCTTGATCCCTCAATCTCATAGAAATGATCAATGAACCTACCAGGTACAACCCCAAATACATAAACACGGGCACCTCATAGATATCATCCTAACCAACTTTCCCTCCAAATACACCTCTGCTGTTTTCAACCAAGATCTCAGTGGATCACTGCCTCATTGCCTGCATCCGTAATGGGTCTGCGGTCAAACGACCACCCCTCATCACGGTCAAAACACTCCCTAAAACACTTCAGCGAGCAGGCCTTTCTAATCGACCTGGCCGGGTATCCTGGAATGATATTGACCTCATCCCGTCAGTAGAGGATGCCTGGATATTCCTCAAAAGTGCCTTCCTCACCATCTTAAATAAGCATGCTCCATTCAAAACATTTAGAACCAGAACAGATATAGCCCTTGGTTCACTCCAGACCTGACTGGCCTTGACCAGCACAAAAACATCCTGTGGCATACTGCATTAGCATCGAATAGCCCCCGTGATATGCAAACTTTTCACAGAAGTTAGGAATCAATACACACAGGCAGTTAGGAAAGTTAAGGCTAGCTTTTTTAAACAGAAATTTGCATCCTGTAGCACAAACTCAAATAAGTTTCTGGGACACTGTAAAGTCCATGGAGAATAAGAGCACCTCCTCCCAGCTGCCCACTGCACTGAGGCTAGGAAACACTGTCACCACCGACAAATCCACTATAATTGAGAATTTCAATAAGCATTTTTCTAAGGCTGGCCATGCTTTCCACCTGGCTATCCCTACCCCGTCAACTGCCCGGCACCACCCACAGCAACACGCCCAAGCCTCCCCCATTTCTCCTTCACCCAAATTCAGATAGCTGATGTTCTGAAAGAGCTGCAAAATCTAGACCCCTACAAATCAGCCGGGCTAGACAATCTGGACCCTCTCTTTCTAAAATGATCTGCCAAAATTGTTGCAACCCCTATTACTAGCCTGTTCAACCTCTCTTTCGTATTGTCTGAGATTCCCAAAGATTGGAAAGCTGTCGCGATSATCCCCTTCTTCAAAGGGGGAGACACTCTAGACCCAAACTGCTACAGATCTATATCTATCCTACCCTGCCTTTCTAAGGTCTTCGAAAGCCAAGTTAACAAACAGATTACCGACCATTTTGAATCCCACCGTACCATCTCTGCTATGCAATCTGGTTTCAGAGCTGGTCATGGATGCACCTCAGCCACACTCAAGGTCCTAAACGATATCATAACCGCCATCGATAAGAGACATTACTGTGCAGCCGTATTCATCGACCTGGCCAAGGCTTTCGAACTCTGTCAATCACTACATTCTTATCAGCAGACTAAACAGCCTTGGTTTCTCAAATGACTGCCTCGCCTGGTTCACCAACTACTTCTCTGATAGAGTTCAGTGTGTCAAATTGGAGGGCTTGTTGTCTGGACCTCTGGCAGTCTCTAAGGGGGTGCCATAGGGTTCAATTATCGGGCCGACTCTCTTCTCTGTATACATCAATGATGTTGCTCTTGCTGCTGGTGAATCTCTGATCCACCTCTACGCAGACGACACCATTCTGTATACTTCTGGCCCTTCTTTGGACACTGTGTTAACTAACCTCCAGACGAGCTTCAATGCCATACAACTCTCCTTCCATTGCCTCCAACTGCCCTTAAATGCACGTAAAACTAAATGCATGCTCTTCAACCGATCGCTGTCCGCACCTGCCCGCCCGTCCAGCATCACTACTCTGGACGGTTCTGACTTAGAATATGTGGACAACTACAAATACCTAGGTGTCTGGTTAGACTGTAAACTCTCCTTCCAGACTCACATTAAGCATCTCCAATCCAAAATTAAATCTAGAATCGGCTTTCTATTTCGCAACAGAGCATCCTTCACTCATGCTGCCAAACATACCCTCGTGAAACTGACCATCCTACCGATCCTCGACTTCGGCGATGTCATTTACAAAATAGCCGCCAAACCTCTACTCAACAAATTTGATGCAGTCTATCACAGAGGCATCTGTTTTGTTACCAAAGCCCCATATACTACCCACTATTGCGACCTGTATGCTCTCGTTGGCTGGCCCTCGATTCATACTCGTCGCCAAACCCACTGGCTCCAGGTCATCTTCAAGTCTCTGCTAGGTAAAGGCGTGGGCCTTATCTCAGCTCACTGGTCACCATAGCAGCACCCACCCGTAGCACGCGCTCCAGCAGGCATATCTCACTAGTCACCCCCAAAGCCAATTCCTCTTTGGCCGCCTTTCCTTCCAGTTCTCTGCTGCCAATGACTGGAACGAACTGCAAAAATCACTGAAGCTGGAGACTCATATCTCCCTCACTACCTTTAAGCACCAGCTGTCAGAGCAGCTCACAGATCACTGCACCTGTACACAGCCCATCTGTAAATAGCCCATCCAACTACCTCATCCCCATACTGTATTTATTTATTTATCTTGCTCCTTTGCACCCCAGTATCTCTACTTGCACATTAATCTTCTGCACATCAATCACGCCAGTGTTTAATTGGTATATTGTAATTACTTCGCCACCATGGCCTATTTATTGCCTTACCTCCCTTATCTTACCTCATTTTCACACACTGTATATAGACTTTTTTCTACTGTATTATTGACTGTATGTTTGTTTATTCCATGTGTAACTCTGTGTTGTTGTATGTGTCGAACTGCTTTGCTTTATTCTTGGCCAGGTCGCAGTTGTAAATGAGAACTTGTTCTCAACTGAGCCTACCTGGTTAAATAAAGGTGAAATAAACACTCAGGCTAGCTAGGGCGCTGTTAGCGGAGGAGGCTAGCCCGCTATGCTCAGGCAGAGTAGTAGGATCTGAGGCTACTGGGCTAACACAGGCTGACTGACGTTAAACCTAGCAGACAGAGAACAGAGGCCAATGACAGCCACGGTGTGTGCGTGCATGCGTGTGTGTGTGTGTCTGTTTCAACAAGATCTCACGTTTTTACCCGTTTTACTTCAGAAAAAACGTGACGGTTAAGTGTTGGCATTAATTCCAACTGGTTAAGTTAAGGTCTGGGATTGAACACGTGACACTCGGAGCCGGAGCTTGGGGCTTACACCCATCCACCATCCCCATCCACAACGCCCTCACAAACCACAATCCTACTTGATGATAATAGCACTCACCATTGCCCCTAGTGGTCGGGGTACCTGGAATGACGTCGAATTTCGCCTTGGATCTTGAGCAACCTGGCTGGTCTGTTTCTGGGCCTTCCGCTCATTGGCACTCTATCAGCGAGGATAGTTAACGGAACATGTTGCTACAGCCCAGCCCAAAGACAAGAAGAACTGAAGGAGCAGAGAGAAAAGGTGTGTGTGCGTGTGTGTGTCGGAGCTTACATTCTCATGTTGAGTGAACCTTGGAGACAAAACGCAACACAACATATCTCCATAGAGCTGACAGAGCCTCTAAGTAACACACACCACCACTTATGGTGATATATGATAGCACTCTCTAAAAACAACAGGATGCACAACGCCCCGTCCGCCAACACTAATAATAACACCCAAACAGCCTCAATCTAAATAGGAAATAACTCCTCCACTCACACTAATAATAAGACCCAAACAGTCCCAATCTAAATAGGAAATAACTCCTCCACTCACACTAATAATAAGACCCAAACAGTCCCAATCTAAATAGGAATAACTCCTCCACTCACACTAATAATAAGACCCAAACAGTCCCAATCTAAATAGGAAATAACTCCTCCGCCCACACTAATAATAAGACCCAAACAGTCCCAATCTAAATAGGACAATAACTCCCGCCCACACTAATAATAAGACCCAAACAGTCCCAATCTAAATAGGAAATAACTCCTCCACCCACACTATAAGACCCAAACGGCCCCAATCTAAATAGGAATAACTCCTCCGCCCACACTAATAATAAGACCCAAACAGTCCCAATCTAAATAGGAAATAACTCCTCCACCCACACTTTTCTCCCCAATTTCCTGGTATCCAATTGGTAGCCAAACCCTCCCCTAACCCGGACGACGTGGGCCAAACCCTCCCCTAACCCGGACGACGCTGGGCCAAACCCTCCTAACCCGGACGCCGGCAAACCCTGCCCTAACCCGGACGACGCTGGGCCAAACCTCCCCTAACCCGGACGACGCTGGCCAACCTCCCTCCCGGCGTGCTGGCCAACCTCCCTACCGACGCGCTGGACACCTCCCGGACGACGCTGGGCCAAACCCTCCCCTAACCGGACGACGCTGGGCCAAACCCTGCCCTAACCCGGACGACGCTGGGCCAAACCCTGCCCTAACCCGGACGACGCTGGGCCAAACCCTCAACCCTAACCCGGACGACGCTGGGCCAAACCCTGCCCTAACCCGGACGACCCGCGACGACGCTGGGCCAAACCCTCCCTAACCCGGACGACGCTGGGCCAAACCCTCCCCTAACCCGGACGACGCGGGCCAATTGTGCGCCGCCCATGGGTCTCCCGGTCACGGCCGGCTGCGACAGAGCCTGGACTCGAACCCAGAATCTCGCTAGCTGTGATGCAGTACCTTAGACCACTGCACCACTCGGGAGGCACCAACCACACCACCACCCCCCCCCCCTCCCCCCCCACACACTCATACAGTACCCCTACCCAGTCCCACAACAAGCCCGATTCACCTGCATGTTTTGGCAGGTAAGATATGTAGGTTATTGCATGTTGTATGCTGCAGTGGGCATCTTATCACCTCTCTGTATTAAAATGGTAAAAAGCCCTAAAGTCACTGTTAGAGGAACCCTGGAGGGTGTCTCATGAAGTCCTCCCAACAGCTACAGCTGGAGTCATCTTTTTAGGGCTTCCTTCTCTCTCTCTATCCCTGCAGGCTCGGGCAATGGGCTGGAAAATTGGTCTAGAATAGAAATTAGAGAGAGACTCACAGAAAGGAGAGGGCAGGAGAGGAGAGGGCCAGGAGAGGAAAGGACCAGGAGAGGGCCAGGAGAGGAGAGGACCAGGGAGGGCTAGGAGAGGAGAGGAGCAGGAAAGAGAGGACCAGGAGAGGAGAGGACAGGAGAGGGCCATGAGAGGAGAGGACCAGGAGAGGGCCAGGAGAGGAGGGACCAGGAGAGGGCTAGGAGAGGACGGAAGGGCCAGGAGAGGAGAGGACCAGGAGAGGACCAGGAAAGGTTCAGGAGCGGAGCAGCAATACACACAACAGGAGCTGCCCTATGCAGACAGCCATCTCTGGGCTTTAGCCTCATATCACTCACACACATAGACAGGCAGAACACACACACACACACACACACACACACACACACACACACACACACACACACACACAACCACACACACACACACACACACAACACACACCACACACACACACACACACACACACACAACAACACACACACAAACACACACAACACACACGGTGAGTCATACCTTATTGTGTGTCTGCATGTGTGTGTGGGTGACAGTCCAAGTGTGTGTCTGTTCGCTTCATATTACTCATTGGGAAGCAATCTCACCAAGAGAGAGAATGTCATCATTCACCACCTCATAACCTCACACATCAGACCTGAAGAGACCCTGGACAGACACACCACCTCATAACCTCACACATCAGACCTGAAGAGACCCCTGACAGACACACCACCTCATAACCTCACACATCAGACCTAGAGAGACCCCTGGACAGAATCACACCACCTCATACCTCACACACCAGTGGTCTTTATTATGTACTCTAACTTATTCTTAGCTAGAACCACAACAACATGTACACACACAGTCACCACCAATACCTGTTACAGCACGCACGCACCGCACAGCACGCACGCACGCACGCACGCACGCACGCACGTCAACACGCACACGCACGCACACACACACACACACACACACACACACACACACACACACACACACACACAACAGCTATCGATGCCTAAGTCCAATTGCATTTGTGGCTGACCCGGATGCCTGTCCTATCTTACAGTAACAGTGCAGTGTGCTAACCCAATGCATAACGGACCCACTCCAACACACTGACTGCAGACAACAGACAACAGCCCATCAGACAGGAACATAGCGAAGAGAAGATAGATAGACATCTTATACATTTGAATGACTATTATTATTTTGGAACTTTGTGAGTCTGTTAAATGTTTACTGTTAATTTTTGTTGTTTATTTAACTTTTGCTTTATGATTCTAGTACAGCTGCTTCTGGCAATGTTAACATGTTTCCCATGCCAATAGCCTTGAAATTACCTGTTGAAAAATGAGAGAGAGAGAGAGAGTACGATAGAGAGGATGACGAAGAGGAGAGGACGAACAGAGAGAGACTTGAGAGGAGAAGAGAGAGAGAGAGAGAGAGAGAGAGAGAGAGGACGAAGAGAGAAGAGAGAGAAAAAGAGGCGGGGATGGAAGACAGGAAGACGAGGGGGGGATGAGAAGGAGAAGATAACACAGATAGAAGGATGAGAAGAGAGGACTAACAGAGAGAGTGTGATGAGGAGGAAGGATACAGAGAGAGGATGAGGAGAGGGAGTAACAGAGAGAGGGATGAGAAAGAGGAAAAACAGGACGAAGCGGGTATGGAGAAAGAGGATAAACAGAGAGGATGAGGAGGGACCAGAGAAGGATGAGCAGCACAGACGAGAGGCGTTATTGAGAAGAGGTGATTAAACACAGCAGAGGAGAGGAGAGTGAAAGAGGAAAAACGAGAGTAGGGATGAGAGAGAGGGATAATGAAGAGGAAACGGGAGGGAGGAGGGATAAACGTGGGAACAGCAACGAAGGGATGCAGCAGAGCGGAGAGAAGAGCGGATAACACAGAGAGAGTGTCGGATGAAACCGGGTGTGAGAGGGGACTGCAGAAGTAGGGAAAACAGAAAGAGGGATGAGGAGAGGGATACCGGCAATGATGGACTCCTGCCTTATCCCCAGTCCACCTGGCCAGTGCTCGCTGCCTCAGTTTTCAACTGTTCATCGCCTAATCGGCTATGGAACCATGACCTGTCACACGGAACGTGCCTACCATTCCCAGAACCCCTGCTGTTTTCAACTCTCTAGAAGACAGCAGGAGCGGAGATGAATACTCTTAACTGATCGGCTTTGAAAAGCCAACTGACATTTACTCCTGAGGTGCTGACTTGACTGCACCTCGAACAAACTACTGTGATTATTATTATATTTGACCATGCTGGTCATTATTATGACATTTGAACACTCTTGGCCATGTTCTGCTATACTCCCACCGGCACAGCCAGAAGAGGCCACCCCTCATAGCCTGGTTCCTCTCTAGGTTCTTCTAGGTTTTGGCCTTTCTAGGGGAGTTTTTCCTTCTACACACTGCATTGCTGCCGTTTGGGGTTTTAGGCTGGGTTTTCTGTACAGCACTTTGAGATAATCAGTGATGTACGAGAGGGTATACTATATAAATAAATTGATTTTGATTTGATAACAGAGAGAGGGATGAGGAGAGGGATAACAGAGAGACGGGATGAGAGAGGGATAACAGAGAGAGGATGGAGAAGAGGGATAACAGAGAGAGGGATGAGAGAGGGATAACAGAGAGAGGGATGAGGAGAGGGATGAGGATAAGGGATAACAGAGAGAGGGATGAGGAGAGGGATGAGGAGAGGGATAACAGCAAGAGGGATGAGAAGAGGAAAAGAGAAAAAATTATTAATCTTCACTTTTCACCTGTTCCCTCTGAGACAAAGGTACACCCTTACTTACACAGGGCATTTAGAGATGCACACACAGACACGCAACACGCACGCACAGTCACGCAGCAGTCACAGCGCCAGGGAAATGTTCTGATTAAAGTGTGCCAGCTAGGTTATATTAGAGAGTCTTCACCGTAAAGAACCATTACCAAACCACCCCACACAGGTCATAGTGTATCATTTAGACTACAAGAGGAAGCTAATATCACCTTTATTAGGAATTACATCACGTCCCTCCCCCCTCCCATCCCCCCATCCCTCCCTCCTTCCCATCCCTCCTCCCTCCCTCCCTCCTCCTCCCTCCTCCCTCCCTCCCTCCCTCCCTCCCTCCTCTCCCTCCTTCCCTCCTCCCCTCCCCCTCCTCCAGCCTCCCTCCTCTCTCCCTCCCTCCCCATCTCCTCCCTCCTCACACCCCCTCTTGCCCATCCCCCCCTCCTCTTTCCTCTCTATGGCTTCTGTGTGTATAAAGGTTGACATTGAATAACAGACAGAGAACAAGCCTCGCTGTGAGCCTAATCAGATAATGAAGGACAATATATAAAGGATGGAAAGGGACACTCCTCCGGAGGAAAAGCCTTGATCTTGTTATGAATTTTTTAGATTAAATAAAAGACGAGAGAATGAGGAAGGAGGGATCATTTCTCCTCCTCTACTCTCCTGTAACAACAGTAGACAGATGGTATTAGGTAGTTAGTGCACCTGTGAGTCTACATACGCTGCTATGCTGGAGACAATTAGAACAAGAAAAATACAATTTTCCAATAACATCTTTGAACTAACAACATACAGATATTTTATTATTCTAGATAAAGGTTATTATTATTGATAGAGGTTATTATTCTAGATAGAGGTTATTATTCTAGATAGAGGTTATTATTCTAGATAGATGTTATTATTATAGATAGAGGTTATTATTATGGATAGAGGTTATTATTCCGGATAAAGGATAGTATTCTAGATAGAGATTAGTGTTATAGATATATGTTATTATTATAGATAGATATTATTATAGATATAGGTTATTATTACAGATCGTTTATTATTATAGATATAAGTTATTATTATAGATAGATGTTATTATTATAGATACAGGTTATTCATCTAAATAGAGTATATTATTATGGATAGAGGTTATTATTACAGATACAGGTTATTGTTATAGCATTTCAAGGCTGAATCACACGCTTGGTCCCGTGTGGCTCAGTTGGTAGAGCATGGCGCTTGCAACGCCAGGGTTGTGGGTTCATTCCCCACGGGGGGACCAGGATGAATATGTATGAACTTTCCAATTTGTAAGTCGCTCTGGATAAGAGCGTCTGCTAAATGACTTAAATGTAAATGTTAAAATGCTTATTTTTTAAATATATTTTTTTAAGGAAGTGTCTTTTCCACTGGGTCAGCAAGAAATAACTGTCTTATGGAAAGTGACATTAGCTGTGATGAATGAGTTAGATGTTAATTATTCACTCCACTGAATGGTGTGCAGAGAAAGAGAGAGAGAGAGAGCAAGAGAGAGAAAAATAGAGAGAGAGCGAGAGCGAGAGGGAGAGAGAAATAGAGAGAGAGCGAGAGAAATAGAGAGAGCGAGAGACGGAGAGAGAGAGTGAGAGAGAAATAGAGAGAGCGAGAGCAAGAGAGGGAGAGAGAGAGAGGGAGGGGGGAGAGTGCGAGAGAGAACTAGAGAGAGAGAGAGAGCCCTCATTTGTTCTCTCCCTCTCTTGGTTTGACAACCACAGCGAGCGATCGATGATTTACGCGCAAGGGGCTGTATACCTTAAACACAAAACGTGCTCCAATCAAAGTGACAAAGTAAAAGAGAGACTCGGAACGTCGTATGCCAGTGTAATTGTGTTCAGTCATAAATGTATTCCATGGCCATCAGTAATTATGTTCACTGAAAAGCTTTAATACTTAGACTAGTAGAGCTAAAGTGCTGGGAATTTTATCACTTCCAAATTATTCCTTTAACCCAAGTTGACCTTCTGATCCCAGACCTGAGATGTTTTATCAAATACTTTCATATACAGATTATGAGAAATAGCTTTCTGCTGCATTGATGAATTGAAATCACATGTTATGTTGAACATAAATGTTTTCACCAACATGATCGTACAGCAGTTAGCTGTAAACTACATGTAGACTGTTACAGTTTGAATTGTGTACGGCAGTTAGCTGTAAACTACATGTAGACTGTTACAGTTTGAATGTGTACGGCAGTTAGCTGTAAAACTACATGTAGACTGTTACAGTTTGAATTGTGTACGACAGTTAGCTGTAAACATAGCATGTAGACTGTTACAGTCTACATGGAAGCGTGTGATTCAACGTTGAAATGCTACAAACGACTCACCCCCACGTCCCTCCATCCACCAAGTCTGCAAGGAAGTAGAAGTTTTGGGCTATGAAAACCATCACGGCTGCTTATCATGCTAAAACAGTCTGGCTCTAAGCGGTGAGGACCTGGACACACTGCAGAGATCTTAATATGTGCTCCCCTTGTGCCTCCTGGCGAAGCATGGCTCTCTGCGTCTCTCTGTCTCTCTGCGTTTCTCTGTCTCTCTGCATCGCTCTGTCTCTCTGCGTCTCTCTGCTCTCTGCGTCTCTTCTGTTCTCTCTGTCTCTCTGCGTCGCTCTGTCTCTCTGCGTCTCTCTGTCTCTCTGCGTCTCTCTGTCTCTCTGCGTCGCTCTGTCTCTTCGTCTCTCTGTCTCTCTGCGTCTCTCTGTCTCTCTGTCTCTCTACGCCTCTCTGTCTCTCTGCGTCTCTTCTCGTCTCTTGCGTCTCTGCTGCCTCTCTCTGCGTCTCCTCTGTCTCTCTGCGTTCTCTCTGTCTCTCTGCATCTCTCTGTCTCTCTGCGTCTCTCTGGCCTCTCTCTGCGTCTCTCTGTCTCTCTCTGTCTCTCTGCGTCGCTCTGTCTCTCTGCGTCTTCTTGTCTCTCTGCGTCTCTCTGTCTCTCTGGCGTCCTCTGTCTTCTCTGCGTCTCTGCTGTCCTCTCTCTGCGTCTCTCCTGTCTCTCTGTCTCTCTACGCCTCTCCTGTTCTTCTGCGTCTCTCTGTCTCTCTGCGTCTCTCTGCCTCTCTGGCGTCTCTCTGTCTCTCTGCGTCTCTCTGTCTCTCTGCATCTCTCCTGTCTCTCTGCGTCTCTCTGTCTCTCTGCGTCTCTCTGTCTCTTCTGCGTCTCCTGCATGTCTCTCTGCGTCTCTCTGTCTCTCTGCGTCTCTCTGCCTCTCTGCGTCTCTCTGGTCCTCTGCGTCTCTCTGTCTCTGATCTCTCTGTCTCTCTGCGTCTTCGTCTCTCTGCTTCTCTATCTCTCTGCGTCTCTCTGTCTCTCTGCTTCTCTCTGTCTCTCTGCGTCTCTCTGTCCTCTTGCAATCTCTCTGTTTCTCTGCGTCCTCTCTGTCTCTTCTGCTCTCTGCGTCTCTCTGTCCCTCTCTGTCCCTCTCTGTCCCTCTCTGTCCCTCTCTGTGCTGCTCTTCCCTCTCTGTCTCTCTGTGGCTTTCTCTGTGCCTCTCTGTCCTCTTGTCCTCTCTGTCCCTCTGTCCCTCTCTGTGCCTCTCTGTCCTCTCTTGGTCTCTCCTCTGTGCTTCTGGTGCCTCTCTGTTTCCCTCTCTGTCCCTCTCTGCGTCTCTCTGTGTCTCTCTTTGCCTATCTGTGTTGCGCTGTGCTCTCGGTGCCTCTTTTCCCTTATATGTATCTCTGTGTCTTTCTGTGCCTCTCTGAGCCTCTGTGCCTCTCTGTGTTAATTTGTGCTTCTCTGTGTTAATCTGTGCCTCGCAGTGTCGCTATGTGTCTCTCTGTCTTTCTGTGCCTCTCTGTGTTGCTCTGTGTTGCTCTCTGTGCCTCTCAGTGCCTCTCTGTGTCGCTCTGTGTCGCTCTGTCTCTCTCGTGCCTCTTAGTGTCGCTATGTGGTCTCTCTGTGTCTTTCTGTGCTTCTCTGGGTCTCTCTGTGTCTCTCTGTGTTGCTCTCTGTCTCTCTGGGCCTCTTAGTGTCGCTCTGTGCCTCTGTGTCTCTCTGTGTCTCCCTGTGTTAATGTTGTGCCTCTGTGTTAATCTGTGCTGCTCTGTGCGCTCTGTGTTGCTCTGGACTCTATCTCTGTCTCTCTGTGCTCTCAGTGTCGCTATGTGTCTTCTCTGTCTTTCTGTGCCTCTCTGTGTTGCTCTCTGTGCCTTCTGTGTTGCTCTGTCTCCTCTTCTCTGTCTCTCTGTGCCTCTCAGTGTCGCTCTGTGTCTTTCTGTGCCCTCTCTGTGTCTCTCTGGGCCTCTCTGTGTCTCTGGGCCTCTCTGTGTTGCTCTGTCTCTTTCATCTGTGCCTCTCAGTGTTGCTCTGTGTCTTTCTGTGCCTCTGTGTCTCTCTGTGTGCTCTGTGGTCTCTCGTGCTCTCTTGTCTTCTCTCTGTGTGTATCTCTCTGTGGCCTCTGTGTCTCTTTCCTGTGTCTCTCTGTATCTCTCTGTGGCTCTCTGTTCTCTCTGTGCCTCTGTGTTCCCTGTGTGTCTCTCTGTGCCTGTGTCTCTCTGTGCCTCTGTGGCTCTATGTCTTTGTGTAGTCTCTCTGTGCCTCTGTGTTCTCGTGTATCTCTCTGTGCCTCTGTGTCTCTCTGTGTATCTCTCTGTGCCTCTGTGTCTCTCTGTGTGCTCTCTGTGTCTCTGTGCCTCTGTGTCTCTCTGTGTTCTCTCTTGTGCCTCTGTGTCTTCTCTGTGTGTCTCTCTGTGCCTCTGTGTCTCTCTGTGTATCTTTCTGTGCCTCTGTGTCTCTCTGTGTGTCTCTCTGTGCCTGTGTCTCTCTGTGTATCTTTCTGTGCCTCTGTGTCTCTCTGTGTATCTCTCTGTGCCTCTGTATCTCTCTGTGCCTCTCTGTGTCTTTCTGTGTATCTCTCTGTGTCTCTGTGTCTCTCTGTGTCTTTCTGTGTCTTTCTGCTAGTGCTCTGAATGGATGAATCAATGTTCTTTAGCATATTTCTTAGTCCTCTCTCTGGGTCGGGGTGCTGAGATGAGCACTCTAAAGTGAAAACAGATCTCTCTCTATCAATTCAATTCAAAGGGCTTTATTGGCATTGGTTTACATTGCCAAAACGAGTGAAAAAGTTAAATAAACAATCAGAAATGAACAGTAAACAATACACACCAAAGTTTCAAAATAATACAGACATTTCAAATGTTATATTACTGACTAACAGTGTTGTCACGATGTGCAAATGGTTAAAGTACGAAAGGGAAAATAAATAAATAAACCTAAATATGGGTTGTATTTACAATGGTGTTTGTTCTTCCCTGGTTGCCCTTTTCTTGTGGCAACAGGTCACACATCTTGCTGCTGTGATGGCACACTGTGGTATTTCACCCAATAGATATGGGAGTTTATCAAAATCGGATTTGTTTTCAAATTCTTTGTGGGCCTGTGTACTCTGAGGGAAATATGTGTCTCTAATATGGTCATACATTTGTCAGGAGGTTAGGAAGTGCAGCTCAGTTTCCACTCAGTTTGCACTCTCGGTTTAGGGCCAAATAGCATTCCAGTTTGCTTTGTCTTTTGGTTAGTTCTTTCCAATGTGTCAAGTAATTATCTTTTTGTTTTCTCATGATTTGGTTGGTTCTAATTGGCTCTGTGGGGTGTGTTTGTGAACAGAGCCCAGGACCAGCTGTCTGAGGGGGCTCTTCTCCAG
Organism: Salvelinus sp. IW2-2015; assembly: GCF_002910315.2. Taxonomy (NCBI): domain Eukaryota; kingdom Metazoa; phylum Chordata; class Actinopteri; order Salmoniformes; family Salmonidae; genus Salvelinus; species Salvelinus sp. IW2-2015. The sequence continues at coordinate 37,802,488 of NC_036856.1, read as the reverse complement.
GTTCATCTCTCTGTAGGTGATGGCTTTCTTATGGAAGGGAATCACTTATTTTTAGGTGGTTGTAGAATTTAACTGCTATTTTCTGGATTTTTACAATTAGCGGGTATCGTCCTAATTCTGCTCTGCATGCATTATTTGGTGTTTTACATTGTACACGGAGGACGTCTTAATTTGGTGTTTGTACCACTTTGTAGAGGGCAATGGGTTCTATAACTGATTCAAGTCTTTTTAGCCAGATCCTAATTGGGATGTTGAGTTTTATGTTCCTTTTGATGGCATAGAATGCCCTTCTTGCCTCGTCTCTCAGATCGTTCACAGCTTTATGGAAGTTACCTGTGGCGCTGATGTTTAGGCCACGGTATGTATAATTGTTTGTGTGCTCTAGGGCAACGGTGTCTAGATGGAATTTGTATTTGTGGTCCTGGCAACTGGACCTTTTTTGGAACACCATTATTTTTGTCTTACTGAGATTCACTTAAGGGGCCCAGGTCTGACAGAATCTGTGCAGAAGATCTAGGTGCTGCTGTACGCCCACCTTGGTTGGGGACAGAAGCACCAGATCATCAGCAAACAGTAGACATTTGACTTCAGATTCTAGTAGGGTGAGGCCAGGTGCTGCAGACTGTTCTAGTGCCCTTGCCAAGTTTGTGTAAATGGGTTTTATAATGCCATATATTCCCCCCCCCCCCAACACCGCTTTCCATCAATTTATATAGCAGACTGTCATGCCAATTTGAGTCAAAAGCTTTTTTGAAATCAACAAAGCATGAAAAGACTTTGCTTTTGTTTTGGCTATAGAAACTAGGACCAATGCTATTGAAACGTTGCTTCTCTCTCCCCCTCTCTTCTCCTCCAAACCCTCTATTCTCTCTTTGCAAATTATTCTCTTGTCTCCATTTTCCCACCTTTCTCCCTCCTCACCTCCGTCAGTTTTCTGTAGTGCTGCCTCCGGTCCCATATCCCGCGACACCTTCTCCCCCCTCCTCCTCCCTCCTCCCTCCCTCCCTCCCTCCCTCCCTCCCTCCCTCCCTCCCTCCCTCCCTCCTCCCTCCCTCCCTCCCTCCCTCTCCTCCTCCCTCCCTCCCTTCATCGAGGTCCATGTCTAGTTGTTAAAGCTGAAAGTCAGAGGAAAGGATGGGCCCATCCATATAACCCTGAGCACCGCTGGGGCCTCCGGAACCCCTGCCTGTACACCACCCCCCCTGATGGAGGACATCACCTGCAAATTTACCAGGCGTTCACCGCCACACCTCCAACCCACACACACACACACACACACACACACAAACACACACACACCACCATCACAACCACACCACAACACACACACACACACACACACACACACACACCAACACACACACACACCACACACCACAACACAACACACACAGCCACACACACAGCCTGAAAAAAAAAAAAAAAAAAAAAAAAAAAAAAGTCACGGAAAACAGTTGGAGGTCCAGGAATCATGAGCATCAGGAAAGAGAGAGAAGCAGAGAGAGTGTTTAGAGACAGAGAGAAAGGGATGAGCGTTGTGAAGAAGAAACAGGCCTGTTTTAAAGGGTGACCACCTTTTATGGTGGGGAGGAGGGTACAACTTTGTTTTTAGTAGGAAAGAACTGGAACAAAATATTCAAATATATCAAATATTTATGTAGCTTAGCCTGGGCTGCCAAACCACACCGCAGCAGGCAGGCAGCGCATCAAGGATTCAGACCCATGAAAAATAGATGGGTTGAAAGAAGGGTTGGCTCTATTCTAAGACGGAGATAAGAGCGCTCCGAGGTGCCCTGCTCTATTCTAAGACGGAGATAAGAGGGCTACGAGGTGCCCTGCTCTATTCTAAGACGGAGATAAGAGGGCTCCGAGGTGCCCTGCTCTATTCTAAGACGGAGATAAGAGATTCTTCAGTAAAAAGGTGTGTCAGTGACCAGCACTGCTTTCCCATGCATTTAACCCAACCCCTCTGAATCAGAGAGGTGCAGGGAGCTGCCTCCATCGACATCCCCGTCTTCGGAGCCCGGGGAACAGTGGGTTAACTGCCTTGCTCAGGGTCAGAACGACACATTTTTAGCTTGGCCTTCTACAGTATTGTCCGTGGGAGCAGAGGGCTGGATAGTCTCACTTTGATTCTGGGAGGAAGGGTAGTGATAGATAATGTAGCCTAGTGGTTAGAGTGTTGGACTTGTAACCGGAAGGTTGCAAGTTCAAATCCCCGAGCTGACAAGGTACAAATCTGTCGTTCTGCTCCTGAACAGGCAGTTAACCCGTCATTGAAAATAAGAATTTGTTCTTAACTGACTTGCCTAGTTAAATAAACGTAAAACATTTTTAAAAATCAGACAGTGGTGAACTACCAAACTGCCTAGCATCCTCAGGAATAGATGTCTAAGAGAGCTCTGCATGGCTATTCCCCTGTTCCACCAAGCCTCACACACACATCCATCCAGTAATAATCAATAACCTTTCTTTATGGCAACCCTCACTGTGGTAACCGTCTCCGCGTTTCCAGACCTTTTGTCGTCAAGTGAGCTGTCTAATTCCTTCGTTGCCCAGAGGGCCCGGGTCTAATAATCAAGCCTGTTAGAGATACCTGGGGACAGGAGAACACTTCTTCTCCTTCTGTCTCCCTCGCTCCTCCCCTCCATCTCATCCTGCTTTAAATATGTCAGGGAGAGGGCACATGCACACACAATGCTATAGAAACCAGGACCAATGCTATAGAAACCAGGACTAATGCTATAGAAACCAGGACTAATGCTATGGAAACCAGGACTAATGCTATAGAAACCAGGACTAATGCTATAGAAACCAGGACTAATGCTATGGAAACCAGGACCAATTATATGGAAACCAGGACCAATGCTATATCCATCCATCCTCCCCATATCCATCCCTCATATCCACCATCCTCCATCCATCCCTCCTGTCCTCCCTCTATACTTCCCCATCCATCCATCCCTCCCTCACTATCCATCCCTCTATCCTCTATACATCCATCACTCCCTACATCCATCCCTCTATACATCCATCACTCCATCCATCCCTCTATACATCCATCCTCCCTCCATCCCGCCATAGCTCCATCCTCCATAGCTCCATCCATCCCTCCATAGCTCCATTCATCCTCCCTCCATCCATCCCTCCGTCCCTCTATACATCCATCCCTCCCATACATCCCTCCCTCCATCCTTCCTCCATACCACCATCCCTCTATCCACCCATCCATTCCTCCCTCCCTTCCTCCATACCTCAATCCCTCCTCCATCCATCCATCTCTCCATCCATCCCTCCATCCCTCTGTACATCCATACCTCCAGCCCTCCCTCCATACCTCCATCCGTCCCTTCACCCCTATCCTACAAGCCCAGGGTATTAACATTTAATTATAGTTTCATGAGGGTGTGTGTGTGTGTTGTGTGTGTGTGTGTGTGTGTGTGTGTGGTGTGTGTGTGTGTGTGTGTGTGTGTTGTGTGTGTGTGTGTCGTGCGTCGTGTGTGTCGTGTGTGTGTGTGTGTGTGTGTGTGGTGTGTGTTTGTGTGTGTGTGTGTGTGTGTGTGTGTGTGTTGTGTGTGTGTGTGTGTGTGTGTGTGTGTGTGTGTGTGTGTGTGTGTGTGTGTGTCTGTTGCATCCGTGCTGTGTGTGTGTGTGTGTGTGTGTGTGTGTGTGTGGTGTGTGTGTGTGTGTGTGTGTTGTGTGTTGTGTGTGTGTGGTGTGTGTGTGTGTGTTGTGTGTGTGTGTGTGTCTGTGCATTATACAAAGGGGATTGTCATTTATGATTTGATTGCTGACTGATGTGTGGCTCAAATCGTCTTAGCTTCCTATGATCCAATGGGTCATCAACCCAATGACCTTTCAGGAAGTTACCAGTGACTCGAGTGAACCCAGTGAACCCCACTCCATCCAACGCTAACCTTCATGACGCATACAGTAACACAATCTGTTTCGTAACAGGTTGGCCATAATGGATAGATACAGTATGTAGCCATTTCCCATCAGATTCAAAACACTCAACACGCCACAGCAGTAGACATTTTGTGAGGACAGTCATTACTGCCACCTCAGTTACTTTACTCACCATTTGTTTTGTTGTAACTGGGCCAATGTTCTCCCTGTGCTCGCTTCCTCCATTGTCTAGCTCTCTCGTTCCTCTTCCTAATCAGGTGACAGTGGATCTGAGGAGTATTCCATTCTGTAGGTTACAGTGAAAGGTCTTTTCCACCTCGAACCTATCAGACATAGCAATGGTTTGAGTAGTATGGGAAGCCCAGAGCTAAGGGCGAGGAGGGAGGATGAGAGTGTGAATGAGAGGAGAG
>NC_036856.1:37788228-37796007 GCF_002910315.2 Salvelinus sp. IW2-2015 | reverse complement strand
GATGGATGGAGGGATGGAGGGAGGTATAGAGGGATGGAGGGATGGATGGAGGGAGGGATGGATATATAGAGGGACGGAGGGATGGAGGTATAGAGGGATGGATGGATGGAGGGAGTTAATAACATATATTCATCTGCACAGGGAGCTCATGTGCTAAGGCTCGAATAAAATGCAGAGCCGGAGCAGAAAGGAAAGAGCAGGTAGACACACACATACAGTGCATTTGGAAAGTATTGAGACCCCTAGGCATTTTACACATGTTACGTTACAGCCTTATTCTAAAATGGATAGAAACATCTCATCAATCTACACACAATAGCCCAGGTTTATAGACATTTTTGAAATATCACATTATTTACATAAGTGGTCCCGTGTGGCTCAGTTGGTAGAGCATGGCGCTTGCAATGCCAGGATTGTGGGTTCATTCCCCACGGGGGGACCAGGATGAATATGTATGAACTTTCCAATTTGTAAGTCGCTCTGGATAAGAGCGTCTGCTAAATGACTTAAATGTAAAAGTATTCAAACCCTTTACTCAGTACTTGAAGCCCCTTGGGCAGTGATTACAACCTCGAGTCTTCTTTGGTATGACGCTACAAGCTTGGCCCACTTGTGCTTGGGGAGTTTCTCCCATTCTTCTCTGCAGATTCTCTCAACCTCTGTCAGGTTGGATGGGGAGCGTCTCTCCAGAGATGTTCTATCAGGTTCAAGTCCGGGCTCTGKCTGGGCCACTCAAGGAGATTCAGAGACTTGTCCCGAAGCCACTCCTGTATTGTCTTGGYWGTGTGCTTAGGGTCATTTTCCTGTTGAGGTCCTGAGCGCACTGGAGCTGGTTTTCATCAAGGAWCTCTCTGTAACTTTGCTTCGTTTATTGGTCCCTCGATCCTAACTAGTCTCCCAGTCCCTGCTGCTGAAAAACATTCCCACAGAGTGATGCCTCCACCACCAATGCTTGGATGTAGGGACGGTGCCAGGTTTCCTCCAGATGTGATGCTCGGCATTCAGGCCAAAGAGTTCAACCTTGGTTTCATCAGGGCAGACAATCTTGTTTCTCATGGTCTGAGAGTCCTTTAGGTACCTTTTGGCAAAACTCCAAGCGGGCTGTCATGCACCTTTTACTGAGGAGTGGCTTCCGTCCGGCCACTCTACCATAAAGGCCTGATTGGTGGAGTGCTGCAGAGATGGTTGTCCTTCTGGAAGGTTCTCCCATGTCCACAGACGAACTCTGGAGCTCTGTCAGATTGACCATCAGGTTCTTGGTCACCTCCCTGACCAAGGACCTTCTCCGCCGATTTCTCAGTTTGGATGGAAGGCCAGCTCTAGGAAGAGTCTTGGTGGTTCCAAACTTCTTCCATTTCAGAATGATGGAGGCCACTGTGCTCTTGGGGACCTTCAGTGCTGCAAAAATGTTTTGGTACCCTTCCCCAGATCTGTGCCTCGACACAATCCTGTCTCGGCGCTCTACAGACAATTCCTTCGACCTCACGGCTTGGTTTTTGCTCTGACATGCACTGTCAACTGTGGGACCTTATATAGACAGGTGTGTGCCTTTCCAAATCATGTTTAATCAATTGAATTTACCACAGGTGTACTCCTGTGATAAATTATCAATGGAAACAGGATGCACCTGAACTCAATTTCGAGTCTCATGGCAAAGGGTATGAATAGTTATGTAAATAAGGTATTTCTGTTTATTACTTTTATTGCGTTAGATTCTTTTTTGAAAAACCTGTTTTCGCTTTGTCATTATGGGGTATTGTGTGTAGATTGATGAGAAAAAACATTTATTTAATCAATTTTAGAATAAGGCTTTAACGTAACAAAATGTGGAAAAAGTCAAGTGGTCTGAATACTTTCTGAAGGCACTGCATATGCATAAATGCGTGCACAAACACACAAACACACAAACACACACACAAACACACAAACACACACACAAACACACACACACACACACACACAAAATACACAAACACAACCACACACACACAAATACACAAACACACACACACAACACACAAATCACAAACACAACACACACACACACAATACACAAACACACACACACACTACACAAATACACAAACACACACACACACCATACACACACACAAATACACAAACACACACAATAAAAAACACACACACAACACACACACACACACACAAATACACAAACACACAACACAAGACACACACAACAACAACAACACACACAAACAAAGACACAACAAACAACAAACACACAACAAAACACACAACAAACAACAAAACACAAACAAAGACACACAACACACAATAGCACACGGAAGCATGGAAGTACACACACACACACACACACACACACACACACACACACACACACACACACACACACACACACACACACACACACACACACACCCACACACACACACACACACACACACACACACACACGACACACACACACACACACACACACGTCACCTACCGTGACATCAAGCCCACGTGGCTGCATGCTGACATACTATACACACATAACACAAACCCACAGCCTGGAGCATATAATGCAGTTTTGGGAGGTGTTGTTGAACATGAGTTGGACATGTGTCACGGTACCATGTTGTGTGTTTAACCACATCCAGATAGCAGGTGTCCTGACCTGAGATGATCAAATAATCACACAGCCTTTTATTAACTTGTCTATTGAGCACCTTTTAGCAGTGATCCCATTCCATCTGCACCTCCCTCCCAGGATAACCGTAATACAGCAGGCAGCACAACAAAACCACACTCTGCATATTCCACATTTCACAAAGCCACTATCGTGTACCAAGCTGTAAAGGGTAAGGGTTTACACCCCTAGCCAGTCACTCACCAACACATGTATACAAGGCACACGTGCACACGACAGTACAGGAATGCACACACAAGCATTCCCACACATGTTGATAAGTAAGTGATATGCCGAAAACAAAAGCCTGCACAAAGCTCTCCAGGACCAAGGTTGATGTGACCAGTAGCGTAGAGTATGCTAGACAGTATAGCACCTTATATACACACACCACTGGTCAACAAACCTGGGTGTAGTGTAGTTTGGTGTGGTGTAATCACGGACACCCCGGGACTAAAGTCTAGTGGAATTGAGTCAGATGCTCTATTAAGTTCTGGGTGAGAGGTGTTCAACACTAATGAGACTAGCGAAGTAACCACCCCTCTAAACGGAAACTACAATTTCAGGCAAGTCTGTGGGCGAAATGTCCCATCCCCATTCGACATTCGAAAGATGTGAAATCGTGATTTGTCCAAATGATCAGTGATGAAATAACCAGCGTACCGAAACAAAGTTTGTTGTTTGTCGTCGCATCCCCCAGTCTGTGGACAGATGCTACTTCTCTTCATGTTAAATATGTTAAATATGTTCATGTTAAATACATCTAGGTACAACCCTAAATCCGTAAACATGGGCACCCTAATAGACATTATCCTGACCAACTTGCCTTCCAAATACACCTCTGCTGTCTTCAATCAAGATCTCAGCGATCACTGCCTCATTGCCTGTATCCGCTACGGGTCCGCGGTCAAACGACCACCCCTCATCACTGTCAAACGCTCCCTAAAACACTTCTGCGAGCAGGCCTTTCTAATCGACCTGGCCCGGGTACCCTGGAAGGATATTGACCTCATCCCGTCAGTTGAGGATGCCTGGTCATTCTTTAAAAGTTACTTCCTCACCATATTAGACAAGCATGCTCCGTTCAAAAAATGCAGAACTAAGAACAGATATAGCCCTTGGTTCACTCCAGACCTGACTGCCCTCGACCAGCACAAAAACATCCTGTGGCGAACTGCAATAGCATCGAAGAGCCCCCGCGATATGCAACTGTTCAGGGAAGTCAGGAACCAATACACGCAGTCAGTCAGGAAAGCAAAGGCCTGCTTTTTCAAGCAGAAATTTGCATCCTGTAGCTCTAACTCCAAAAAGTTCTGGGATACTGTAAAGTCCATGGAGAACAAGAGCACCTCCTCCCAGCTGCCCACTGCACTGAGGCTAGGTAACACGGTCACCACCGATAAATCCGTGATAATCGAAAACTTCAACAAGCATTTCTCAATGGCTGGCCATGCCTTCCTCCTGGCGACTCCAACCTTGGCCAACAGCCCCGCCCCCCCCCCCGCTGCTACTCGCCCAAGCCTCCCCAGCTTCTCCTTTACCCAAATCCAGATAGCAGATGTTCTGAAAGGAGCTGGAAAACCTGGACCCATACAAATCAGCTGGGCTTGACAATCTGGACCCCCTATTTCTGAAACTGTCCGCCGCCATTGTCGCACCCCCTATTACCAGCCTGTTCAACCTCTCCTTCGTATCATCTGAGATCCCCAAGGATTGGAAAGCTGCCGCGGTCATCCCCCTCTTCAAAGGGGGAGACACCCTGGACCCAAACTGTTACAGACCATATCCATCCTGCCCTGCCTATCTAAGGTCTTCGAAAGCCAAGTCAACAAACAGATCACTGACCATCTCGAATCCCACCGTACCTTCTCCTGTGCAATCCGGTTTCCGAGCCGGTCACGGGTGCACCTCAGCCACGCTCAAGGTAAAACGAATCATAACCGCCATCGATAAAAGACATTACTGTGCAGCCGTCTTCATCGACCTGGCCAAGGCTTTCGACTCTGTCAATCACCATATTCTTATCGGCAGACTCAGTAGCCTCGGTTTTTCTAATGACTGCCTTGCCTGGTTCACAACTACTTTGCAGACAGAGTTCAGTGTGTCAAATCGGAGGGCATGTTGTCCGGTCCTCTGGCAGTCTCTATGGGGGTACCACAGGGTTCAATTCTCGGGCCGACTCTTTCTCTGTATACATCAATGATGTTGCTCTTGCTGCGGGCGATTCCCTGATCCACCTCTACGCAGACGACACCATTCTATATACTTCCGGCCCTTCCTTGACACTGTGCTATCTAACCTCCAAACGAGCTTCAATGCCATACAACACTCCTTCCGTGGCCTCCAACTGCTCTTAAACGCTAGTAAAACCAAATGCATGCTTTTCAACCGTTCGCTGCCTGCACCCGCACGCCGACTAGCATCACCACCCTGGACGGTCCGACCTAGAATATGTGGACATCATAAGTACCTAGGTGTCTGGCTAGACTGCAAACTCTCCTTCCAGACTCATATCAAACATCTCCAATCCAAAATCAAATCAAGAATCGGCTTTCTATTCCGCAACAAAGCCTCCTTCACTCACGCCGCCAAACTTACCCTAGTAAAACTGACTATCCTACCGATCCTCGACTTCGGCGATGTCATCTACAAAATAGCTTCCAACTCTACTCAGCAAACTGGATGCAGTTTATCACAGTGCCATTCGTTTTGTTACTAAAGCACCTTATACGACCCACCACTGCGACCTGTATGCCCTAGTCGGCTGCCCTCGCTACATGTTCGTCGTCAGACCCACTGGCTCCAGGTCATCTACAAGGCTATGCTAGGTAAAGTGCCGCCTTATCTCAGTTCACTGGTCACGATGGCTACACCCACCCGCAGCACGCGCTCCAGCAGGTGTATCTCACTGATCATCCCTAAAGCAAAACCTCATTTGGACGCCTTTCCTTCCAGTTCTCTGCTGCCTGCGACTGGAACGAATTGCAAAAATCTCTGAAGTTGGAGACTTTTATCTCCCTCAACAACTTTAAAAATCTGCTATCCGAGCAGCTACCGATCGCTGCAGCTGTACATAGTCCATCGTAAAATACCCACCCAATTTACCTACCTCACCCCCCTACTGCTTTTATTTATTTACTTTTCTGCTCTTTGCACACCAGTATCTCTTCTTGCACATGATCATCTGATGATTTATCACTCCAGTGTTAATCTGCTAAATTGTAATTATTCGAATTATTGCCACCTCATGCCTTTTGCACACATTGTATATAGATTCTCTTTTTTTCTACCATGTTATTGACTTGTTTATTGTTTACTCCATGTGTAACTCTGTGTTGTTGTCTGTTCACACTGCTATGTTTTATCTTGGCCAGGTCGCAGTTGCAAATGAGAACTTGTTCTCAACTAGCCTACCTGGTTAAATAAAGGTGAAATAAAAAAAATAAAAAATAAAAATAAATCTGTCCACCAGAGATTAGGTGTGGAAGTACGGGAAAGGGATTGTTAGACTAATTCTGGGCCAGAAGCCACACCGTACTTCCTGCTTCCCCATCAGCAACCCTCTTGTCAATCGCACACACGCTCTGGCCCCCATCCTGCTCACTGCTCATAACTCATAGTGTCAGTCCGCTGCACGCCAGAGACCGACAGGAATACGGATTGGACACTCACTTTCACTCCATCCTTGCAATTATAGCAAAGAGATACGGCAGGCTGCCCCAGTTGACATAAATATGCATGCTCCCACATAGACAGACACTCACACACAACTTCCTGTTGAGGATTTATGTGCTAGCAGGATATTTCCTGTGACTGCAAGCTAACAAACTACAGGTCTTCCCAGCTCTACCTCTTACAGTGCACAGTACCTGCTATGCTCCTATGGATACATACAGTACTGTACAGTGGTGGAGACTAAGTGCAAAAGCCTCCTGAGTATTGCAGTCATGCTGAATACACTGTACAGCTGAATACACTGTGTGCACACACACGCACACATGCACAGACACACACGCACGTTGATTGCTGAACTGGGACATCCTCAAAGGCAGTGTTATACATTATTAACTCATGTCGGATGTGGGCTGTCGCTCTGGGTCTCAAACTCTGGACTGACAAAAGCACTGCTGCTCGCCTCTGGCCACACACACACACATACACACACACACACACACACACAAAAACACACGCACAAACGCACGCCTGCCCACACCTTGCCTCTGGCCACCTTCACAGGAAACCTATCAGCCAATTAAAACAGGTTTCTCCAACTGGAGCACGGCAATTAAACTGGCTCAGTTCACAGCCTCCAACCCTCCCTCTATCATGCCCTCCTTCCACCCCCTCCTCTTCTTCTGTTCCAACCCTTCTCCTCTTCTCCTGTTCCACCTCAGAGAGGAGAGGGGGTGGAAGAGGGAGGGGTATGGAAGAGGAGAGGGGGTGGAACAGGAGAGGGGGTGGAACAGGAGAGAGGAAGAGGAGGTGAACAGGAGAAGAGAGAAGGAGTGACAGGAGAAGAGAGAGGGGTGGAACGGAGAAGAGGAGAGGGGTTGGAAAAGAAGAGGAGAGGAGGTGGCACAGGAGAAGGGAGAGGGGGAGGAACAGGCAGAGGAGGTGGAAACAGTGAAAGAGGAGAGGGGGGGAACAGGAGAATGGAGAGGGGTGGAACAGGAAAGAGGAGAGGGGAAGGAAACAGGAGAGGAGGTGGAACAGGAGAAGAGGAGAGAGATGGAACAGGAAATAGGAGAATGAGGTGGAAAGGAGAAGAGGGAGAGGGGGTACAACAGAGAGGAGGTGAACAGAGAGAGGAGAGGAGACAGAGAAGAGGAGATGAGGTGGAAAGGAGAAGAGAGAAGAGGGGGTGGAAGAGGAGAGGGGGTGGAAAGACAGATAGGAAGAGGGGGTGGAACAGGAAGAAGAGGAGATGAGGTGGAACAGGAAGATGGAGATGAGGTGGAACAGGAAGAAGAGGAGATGAGTGGAACAAGGAAGAGAGAGAGGTGAAGAGAGGAGGTGAAGGTTGCAACAGAAGAGAGGAGGAGGAGGAACAGGAGTTAGGGAACGAAAAGGTGAACAGAAAACGAGGAGAGGGGGGGAACAGGAGAAGAGGAGAGGAGGTGGAA
>NC_036856.1:37785608-37788203 GCF_002910315.2 Salvelinus sp. IW2-2015 | reverse complement strand
GAACCAGCCAAAAAGATGATGTGGAACACGGGAATAGGAGATGAGTCGTGACAGGAAAGAGGATGAGTGAACAGGATGAAGAGGAGAGGAGGTGGACGAAGGAGAAGAGAGGAAGGGTTGGAACAGCAAAAGAGAGAGGAGGAGTGGAAACAGGAGAAGAGGAAGTAATAGAAGGGTTGGAACATATGAAACGAGAGAGTGGGGGAACAGGAGAAGAGGGATGAAGGTTGAAGCACAGTAAGAAAGGTGGAACTAGAAAAGAAAGAGATCTCCCTCTCCACTTCTGCTCTTCCACCGCCTCTCCTCTTCTCTTTCTCTCTACACCCCCCTCACATGAATCTGATCTGTATTATTATTACCATTATAGTAGTATTGTTATTGTAATTATTATAATTATTATTATTATTATTATTGTAATTATTATCATTATTATCATTATAGTATTATTATTATTACCATTATTATTATTGTAATTATTATCATTATTATTATTGTAATTATTATTATTACCATTATTATTATTGTAAGTATTATCATTATTATTGTAATTATTGTAATTATTGTAATTATTTTTATCATTATTATAATCATTATCATCATTATTATAATAATTATTATTATCCCTCCATCCCTTTATTTCTCCCACACAATCTCTCCTGTCATTAAGAGTATTATGCTGTCAGATACTGTAGGCTGTGCTAGGGCATGGTAATGTTAACATTGCTATATCATCGTTATCTAGATGTGAGTAGTGATCAGGCCTATCCCTGTCTGTGCTGTAGAGACTAGGGCTCATCACTACTCACATAGGGGCAATAAGGAAGATATCTGTCTATTCCTGTCTGTGCTGTACAGCGTATCACTACTCACATAGGGGCAATAAGGAAGATATCTGTCTATTCCTGTCTGTGCTGTACAGCGTATCACTACTCACATAGGGGCAATAAGGAAGATATCTGTCTACGGAAGAGGGTAATGTAACTCTGTGAGATAGAAGGGGTTTGTAGATAGCCCTCCTTGGGACACTCAGCCGTTGGAGAGGGGTATTATTTAGGCCATTAAGGGGGGTACGTAGTCATAAGAGGGGGATACTGCACTGTACTGAGCAGACTGCCACAGACATCCCATAATATGGTCACCCCTAACAACACTCCGTCAGCAGTACTCTGTGACAGATGTCCTGTCCTGCCTCTGGGCTCTGTCTCTCTCTGCTTTGTCTGAAGGCCTGATCTGACAAGGATTCATCTCTACACCCAGATTAGACAGCTCTCATCTCATCTCGTCTCATCTGATCCGTGTGTGTGTGTGTGTGTGTGTGTCAGAGCTCAGGGTCTGCCCTACAGTACCTTCACACAGTCATGCAAGCCTGGTTATGAAATAAATCATCTCTTTGTGAAGACATGACAGATGGAGAGAATGTCCAAGGCCAGATTGTCCACCTGAAAGTAACTGGAAGTCAATTTGGAGGACAATTCCACTTCAATTGAACTCCTGTCAGTTGAATTATACATGGAATTTCACTATAGGAGTGATATTCGATTTCTGAATTGACAGGAATGGAATGAAATTGACCTCTAACTCTGTTAGTGTAAACAGTCTGCTAATTAAGAGTATATTGATATTTGATAGAAAACTTCTATGAGGGATTTGCAGTTTGATGACAGGTGGTTCTAGTGATGCTTGAGTGGAAGTGGGAGTTTAGCAGAATGGAGTTAACAACTTAGAAGGGTATTTGCAGTCCTAACTTAGACAGTCTGTGCTCCTGGGCTAATCACTGTAAATATGACTCACATAACAACGCAGTTATCGGCACGTACACACCGCATCTAAACACACACCCTGCCTGTTGCAGGGTCAGCCCACTCCTGATGCATGTGGAGCATCAGCAGCTTTTAAAAATAGAGATGTGATTAATCAACTCTATAATTGATTAAATTAAAAGCTGTTTCTTTAGGGGTAATTTGCACCTGTCATTATCCCTATCGGAACAGCTGTGATAGGATTACAATCCGAACACGAGCCTCGCATTTACTTACAGTTACACCTGGTATTAAAATGCGTGCACATTGGCCTGAATTGTGTTCGGATCTCACTTTTCTCTCCCATTTATGCTAATTCATTTTTTGTCGTAATTCAAAAAGTAAATTAAATATACATCACATGGTATTTCTTCTTATTTTTCCACGGGTCCATTATTTTCTCATTTCCGTCTTATAGACCAGGGATGGGCCACTGGCGGTCCGCGGTCCATTTATGATTTTGGGGGGGACTAGACTATCACCTGGTCATTTTGACCCCAGAGGCATATTTTTTTTTATTAAAGCCCAAATGTATTTGATTAAATTCTTCAAACGGTTCATGACTTTGTCAGTCAACTTGTTCTTAATGACTTAAAAATCATTGTTTAATTTTTCTGTATCAGCCAAAGCTAATCCTGCCTGTAGTAATTAGATAAATAAGATCTTTATTTGAATCCAGGTTTCTCTGGAGTTACCTATACCACCAGAGTTACCTATACCACCAGAGTTACCTATACCACCAGAGTTACCTATACCACCAGAGTTACCTATACCACCAGAGTTACCTATACCACCA
>NC_036856.1:37755658-37783603 GCF_002910315.2 Salvelinus sp. IW2-2015 | reverse complement strand
CTCTGGGCTCTGTCTCTCTCTGCTTTGTCTGAAGGCCCTGATCTGACAAGGATTCATCTCTACACCCAGATTAGAAAGCTCTCATCTCATCTCGTCTCATCTGATCCGTGTTGTGTGTGTGTGTGTGTGGCAGAGCTCAGGGTCTGCCTACAGTACCTTCACACAGTCATGCAAGCCTGGTTATGAAATAAATCATCTCTTTGTGAAGACATGACAGATGGAGGAGAATGTCCAAGGGCCAGATTGTCCACCTGAAAGTAACTGGAAGTCATATTGGAGGACAATTCCACTTCAATTGAACTCCTGTCAGTTGAATTATACATGGAATTTCACTATAGGAGTGAATTCGATTTCTGAATTGACAGGAATGGAATGAAATTTGACCTCTAACTCTGTTAGTGTAAACCAGTCTGCTACATTAAGAGTATATTGATATTTGATAGAAAACTTTCTATGAGGGATTTGCCAGTTTGATGAAGGTGGTTCTAGTGATGCTTAGTGGAAGTGGGAGTTTAGCAGAATGGAGTTAACACTTAGAAGGGTATTTGCAGTCCTAACTTAGACAGGCTGTGCTCCTGGCTAATCACTGGAAAATATGACTCACATAACAACGCAGTTATCGGCACGTACACACCGCATCTAAACCACACCCTGCCTGTTGCAGGGTCAGCCATCCTGATGCATGTGGAGCATCAGCAGCTTTTAAAAATAGAGATGTGATTAATCAACTCTAAATTGATTAAATTAAAGCTGTTTCTTTAGGGGTAATTTTGCACCTGTCATATCCCTATACGAACAGCTGTGATAGGATTACAATAACGAACACGAGCCTCGCATTTACTTACAGTTACACCTGGTATTAAAATGCGTTGCAACATTGGCTGAATTTGTGTCGGATCTCACTTTTCTCTCCATTTATGCTAATTCATTTTTGTCGTAATTCAAAAAGTAAATTAATATACATCACAGGGTTTTCTTCTTATTTTCCCTGGTCCATTTTATTTTCTCATTTCCGTCTTTATAGACCAGGGATGGGCCACTGGCCTCCGCGGGCCATTTATGATTTTGGGGGACCTAGACTATCACCTGTCATTTTGACCCCAGAGGCATATTTTTTTTATAAAGCCCAAATGTATTTGATTAAATTCTTCAAAACGGTTCATGACTTTGTGCAGTCAACTTGTTCTTAATGACTTAAAAATCATTGTTAATTTTTCTGTATCAGCCAAAGCTAATCCTGCCTGTAGTAATTAATAAATAAGATCTTTTATTTGAATCCAGGCCTCTGTGTAACTATACCACCGAGTTACCTATACCACAGAGATTACCTATACCACCAGAGTTACCTCCCAGATTACCTATACCACCAGAGTTACCATTAGTTACCACACCAGAGTTACTATACCACCAGAGTTACCTGAGTTACCTAAACCCAGAGTTACCTTATACCCACCAGAGTTACCTATACCACCAGAGTTACCTATACCACCAGAGTTACCTATACCACCAGAGTTACCTATACCACCAGAGTTACCTATACCACCAAACAAAGGTCTGATTGGTGGAGTGCTGCAGAGACGGTTTTCCTTCTGGAAGCTCCTCCTATCTCCACTTAGGAACTCTGGAGCCTATGACAACAAAAACTAAAAGCATACTGTATGACAGAGCCATGTACCGTTTATGCCAACATGAAAGAGAGGAGGATGGCATTGGCATTCAACTAGTCTATAAGTAGAGTCCAAATAGTTTTTTTATACTTGCGCACAGACAGACAGACAGACAGACAGACAGACAGACAGACAGACAGACAGACAGACAGACAGACAGACAGACAGACAGACAGACAGACAGGACAGACAGACAGACAGACAGACAGACAGAAATCAGTACGGGACAGCCACATGATATTTAGTATCTTTAAGTTTATTTTCAGTGTATTAAACTAAGCATACTGTATATAGCCTTGTTGATTTGACAGTGTTTCAGTGTAAATGGTGGAATAGCAGAGCCAGTGGTTCGGTTGTCTTTGTGCTGACTTGCAGTAACTCAGTGGTTCTAAATCCGTAGTTGTTTAGTAAACTGTTAACCACATTACCTTGCTTAACCAAGTTGCAGGTAATATAATCGTTTGTTACATGCAATATTTCCTTTGTGGACTTTACCGGACAAATGTTGTTCTCCGGTTTTGTGATGAAACAAACATATGCGTAGTTGAATTTATTCCACCACTGTGTGACTGTTGTCTTTTTGTTGTCACGGCCTTATTGCATATCACGGTGGCGTGTGAACGAATGGGTTATAGAGCAAACAACACAATTATCACAACCTAAGTTGTAATATGTATCTTTTACTGGCTTGGCTTCCTCCGTGATTTTACCCACGCCCCGCTACTGCTCCCATTGTTCCACTATCAGAAATGATAACGCTGGCTGTGGGGTGAGTAAATAAAGAGAACTGAGACATATTTGTTTTCTCTCGCCTATGGAAATTGGATGTACTTGTAGAGTATATTGTTCCAAACAATATGTCATAATATTKTTGATGTTAAATRAATGAATGTGAACATTTGTATTTCAGAATCTGGACATACTCCATATGTTAGAGCACACTGTAAGGAGTGTAATGACTCCAACATGTTGTCTGCATCATGTACGCTTCACACATCATAGGGTCTTACAGGAGGCATGTACAGGTCTACAAAGGGCCTAAAATGGCCTCTTCCATCATGATTTTCTCAAAAATGGTTTGTGATACAAATGTAAAAAAGCATATCAAACATCCATCCTCACAATAAACATCCAAAGTGAGAATTGCCAGAACAATCTGAGCTACAACCTATATTTCCGGGCTACGCTGGTATTGAAAAGCCCTGGAGCTTCCAGTGTGACTGTGCAGCACCCTGAACCTTTGACGTCTCTAAAGGAGCAAACTGCATGCAAGCCAAGTGTTGTGTTTAAAATTGACCTTAGCCTCTAACCTACAGTATTAATCAGAGGCGCAATGACTGAGAAGGTAAAGCCAATCATACATTCACATGTCTATCTATTCCCCTGGAGGACATCACATAGAAACATGTCTGTCTGTCTGTTGGTGACAACAGACCCCTTTAGCGTGTGGTTCTGAGTGCACAGTGAATATACACCACTAATCACTTACAGTGGGATAGCAGCAGCAGGAACCACAGCTAATAGACAGCACCATTTCCCATGGTATTCCCACGGTATTCCCATGGTATTCCAACAGTATTCCCACGGTATTCCCACGGTATTCCCACGGTATTCCCACGGTATTCCCATGGTATTCCCACGGTATTCCCATGGTATTCCCATGGTATTCCCACGGTATTCCCATGGTATTCCCACGGTATTCCCATGGTATTCCCATCCCGCTAAAGGGAAAAACATTGTGTGGAAAACATCTGTCTGATATTGGCTCTCTTGCCACTTCTCTCTCTCTCTCCCAAGATTTCCCTCTCTTTCAGTACTAGAGAGATTAATTTCACATTTATTTTCCTAAAACCTCCCGGTTTCCCTCCGGCTATCTTCCCCCACCCCCCTAAGACGCTGTTAAAAGTGAGTACGGTGTATCTCCTCTCCAGCTTGCCAGCTTGCCTGCCTGCCTGCCTGCCTGCCTGCCTGCCTGTCTGTCTGTCTGTCTGTCTGTCTGTCTGTCTGTCTGTCTGTCTGTCTGTCTGTCTGTCTGTCTGTCTGTCTGTCTGTCTGTCTGCTACAGTGATTAATCTGAAATTTGGGCTGATACCCGCCCCTATCCTCCACAGTGGATCTGGCCCACTTTCACAGACAGAGGAGGGGGGAGCGGGGGCTCTCCCTTGGGCCCCCTTTACAATTTTAACTAAAATCCTAATCACTCCTCCATCCCAGAGGTTTAACCATCCCCCTCGTCACACCTCCCACCCCTTACCCACTTGCCCTATACCCAAACTCCCCCCTTACCCCCTTGCCCCATACAAAACTCCCCCCTTACCCCCATCCCCATACCAAAACTCCCCCTTTACCCCCATCCCTATACCAAAACTCCCCCCTTATGTGTGCTGTTGGGGGTACTGGAGGACCAGGGTTGGACTGTTGGGGGTACTGGAGGACCAGGGTTGGACTGTTGGGGGTACTGGAGGACCAGGGTTGGACTGTTGGGGGTACTCAAGGACCAGGGTTGGACTGTTGGGGGTACTCGAGGACCAGGGTTGGACTGTTGGGGGTACTCGAGGACCAGGGTTGGGAAACACTGACCTAAAACCCAAGGCCAAATCTACACTGGAGTTGCTTACCAAGAAGACAGTGCATGTTCCTGAGTGGCCGAGTTACAGTTTTGACTTCAATCTGCTTCAAAATATATTGCAAGACCTGAAAATGGTTGTCTTGCAATGATTAACCACCAATTAGACAGAGCATGAAGACTGTTTGGCAAATAATGCACAATCCAGGTGTGGAAAGCTCTTCGAGACTTACCCAGAAAGGCTCACAGCTATAATCACTGCCAAAGCTGCTTCTACAAAGTATTGACTCAGGGGTGTGAATACTTACGTAAATTAAATATTTCTGTATTTCATTTTCAATAAAATGTCACTTTGTTATTATGGGGTATTGTGTGTAGATGGGTGAGAAAAACATCTATTTCATCCATTTTGAAGGTGAACCTTCCCCACAATTAGAGGTCCTGAGCACTCTGGAGTAGGTTTTCATCAAGGATCTCTCTGTACTTTGCTCCGTTCATCTTTCTCTCGATCCTGACTAGTGTCCCAGTCCCTTCCGCTGAAAAATATCCCCACAGCCTGATGCTGCCACCACMATGCTTCCCCGTAGGGATGGTGCCAGGTTTCCTCCAGACGTGACGCTTGGCATTCAGGCCAAAGAGTTCAATCTTGGTTTCATCAGACCAGAGAATCTTGTTTCTCATGGTCTGAGAGTCTTTAGGTGCATTTTGACAAACTCCAAGCGGGCTGTCATGTGCCTTCTACTGAGGAGTGGCTTCCGTCTGGCCATTCTGCCATAAAGGCCTGATTGGTGGAGTGCTGCAGAGATGGTTGTCCTTCTTGAAGGTTCTCCCATGTCTACAGAGGAACTCTGGAGCTCTGTCAGAGTAACCATCAGGTTCTTGGTCACCTCCCTGACCAAAGCCCTTCTCTGCCGATTTCTCAGTTTGGCCGGAAGGCCAGCTCTAGGAAGAGTCTTGGTCGTTCCACACTTCTTAGATTTAAGAATGATCGAGGCCACTGTGTTCTTGGGAACCTTCAATGCTGCAGACATTTTTTGGTACCCTTCCCCAGATCTGTGCCCCGACACAATCCTGTCTCGGAGCTCTACAGACAATTCCTTCGACCTCATGGCTTGGTTTTTGCTCTGACATGCACTGTCAACTGTGGGACCTTATATAGACAGGTGTGTGCCCTTCCAAATCATGTCCAATCAATTTAATTTACTACAGGTGGACTCCAAACAAGTTGTAGAAACATCTCAAGGATGATCAATGGAAACAGGATGCACCTGAGCTCTATTTCGAGTCTCATAACAAAGGGTCTGAATACTTATGTAAAATAGGTATTTCTGTTTAAAACCTGTTTTCGCTTTGTCATTACGGGGTATTGTGTTTAGATTGATGAGGAAAAACATTTATTTAATCAATTTTAAAATAAGGCTTTAACGTAACAAAATGTGGAAAAAGTCAAGGGGTCTGAATACTTTCCCGAATGCACTGTACATACGACAGGTTTCACTCTGCCTGTCACCTCAATCATCCAGCAGCCAGCAAAGACACAGAGAAAGAAAGAGAGTGAGAGAGACAGAGAGAGAGACAGAGGGAGACAGAGAGAAAGAGAGAGAGAGCGCTCACTTAGAGCTGGACTGAGCTAAATGATCTTTCTCCACTTTTCTCAAACTTAAACTCTCTCACTTACTGGCTCACTCTCATTCTCCATCTTTCTAAATGACTGATTTCACAGCGCAGTGGTTCGGAGTTCTCTCTATCTCTCGCTCCTTTTTTCGCACACTCTCTCTTCCTCGCTCTCTCGCTCCCTCTCTTCTCAGTCTGTAAATGACAGTGATTTCCCAGCTCAGAGTGTTAGCGCTAGCATTTACAGCGTCAATGGCTAAATGACTGTAATTTCGGTGTGCAGTGATTAGCTTCACTGCCTCCCATTCACACTAATGGCTGCCTCTCTCTCTCTCATTCACTTACACTCCTCACACTCCTCTTCTTGGTTGCCACTCTCAATGACCGCCACGCCTTTCAGAACCTGCCTTGGTTCCACAGCTCCACTACTCCTATTCAATAATGGATTTTACAGGATTTAGCTCTAGTGATCAGAGCACCACAGGGCCCAGGCATGCATTGCTGTCCCCCAAGCCGACCGTGGCCACACCTCTCTGGGCTAACGGCCTCCGGATTTCCAGCCTGATCCGATGGGCCACGGAAGAGAGTTATTTTGGCGTTACTCACGGATAAAGGCTCTACAAGAGGGATTTAGTTCAGCCGAGGGAATGATGAACGTTTTTTTCTACGATTGTTTAAAGGTCAGCAACAGTAAAAGGGTATGGTGTCAAGCGGAGGGGAGGCCTGAAAATGGAGCATGAACCAATCTGACTGTGAATTTGTTTCTATGTAAAAGGACCCATGAGCACCAACATGTGAAGTTTATAGGAGCACATCAAAAATGAAAGCTAAGAGTTTATATTTTAATGGAAAATTAAGGCATGTATAAATTTTTCTACAATTTTCCATCCTAAAATTAGGATTAAACAAAGGCTTTGATTTATGGTCAAACATATTGAAAAAGGGGTCTTAGACAATTGAATTTGTGGTCTGTATATTTTATAATTTCATTTAGGATACCATCAACACCACAGGCCTTTTTGGGTTGGAGGGTTTGTATTTTATCCTGTAATTCATTCAATGTAATTGGATAATCAAGTGGGTTCTGGTAGTCTTTAATAGCTGATTCTAAGATTTGTAATTGATCAGGTATATGTTTTTGCTGTTTGTTCTTTGTTATAGTGTCAAAAAGATTGGAGAAGTGGTTTATCCATACATCTCTATTTTGGATAGATTACTCTTCATGTTGTTAGTTCAGTGTTTTCCAATTTTCCCAGAAGTGGTTCGATTCTATGGATTCTTCAATTACATTGAGCTGATTTCAGACGTGATGTTTTTTCTTTTTTCTCAGTGTATTTCTGTACTGTTGTAATGTTTCACCTTAGTGAAGGTCTAAGCTCAGGTTCTCTGTTTCTCTGTGTATTTCTGTACTGTTGTAATGTTTCACCATAGTGAAGGTCTAAGCTCAGGTTCTCTGTTTCTCTGTGTATTTCTGTACTGTTGTAATGTTTCACCATAGTGAAGGTCTAAGCTCAGGTTCTCTGTTTCTCTGTGTTTTTGGTTGGATATGTTCCTGAAATTCTTTCTTAGGTTTTTGCATTCTTCATCAAACCATTTGTCATTGTTGTTCATTTTCTTAGGTTGTCTGCTTGAAATTGTTTGATTTGATAGGGAAGCTGAAAGGTCAAATATACTGTTTAGGTTTTCTACTGCCAAGTTTCCACCATTCACTAGTAAAACGTTTTCTACACTACTTTCCTTCCGTCTATAGCATTTCTTAACGGTATACAGTTTGTTCGGCTTTGATGTCTCATGACTCAGTATTGCTCTGTTCAAGAAGTACATTGTGATTTTGCTGTGATCTGATAGGGTTGTCAGTGGGCTTACTGTGAACACTCTAAGATGCTCTGGGTTGCAGTTGGTGATAAATTAATCTATAGCACTTCTGCCAAGGGATGGGCTGTAGATATACCTACCGTAGGAGTCCCCTCGAAGCCTGCCACTGACTATGTACAGACCCAGCATGCGACAGAGCTGCAGGAGTTGTGACCCATTTTTGTTGGTTGTTTTGTCGTAGTTGTGTCTAGGGGGGCATATTGGGGAGGGAATGCTGTCACCTCCAGGTAGTCGTTTGTCGCCCTGTGTGCTGAGGGTCAGGATCATGTTCTGACATTTAGGTCGCCACAGACTAGTACATGTCCCCGGGCCTGGAAATGGTTGATCTCTCCCTCTAGGATGGAGAAGCTGTCAATGTTAAAGTATGGGGATTCAATTGGGGGATATAGAGCACACATGAGGACATTTTTCTCTGTTGAGATAATTTCCTTATTTATTTCTAGCCAGATTTAAAATGGGTTAGGTCTGCTCTATACGAAATTRGCATACCCCCTGAGTCCCTTCCCTGTTTCACACCTGGTAGTTTGGTGGATAAGACTAACAGCTCTCTGTAACCTAGAGTGCAACCAGTGGGTCCATCTCCTCTATACCATGTTCCTTGTAGGATGACAATGTCTGTATTTCTAATTTCTTTGGTGAAGTCTGGGATCCTGCGCTTTAGGCCAAGGACAGATGACCTCAGACCTTGTATATTCCAGGATGAGATAGTAAAAGCTTTGTGTCCCGTATTGTCTAGTGTTGTTTTTGTGTGGTTTAGGCCCGGACCATCACAGTAGGTGTGAGCAGAGCATGTTGAGCATCTGATACATACCTCTTAGGTTGCAGGATGGGGCTTGGTCGGGTGTAATAGTGGGGGTTGGGCTGTTGCTCTGCTCACGGCCTGGGCAATATGTCCGCGTGTCATGTTGAGGTCCTTTCTGCAGCGTCTGGGGGAATGGGGGGGGGGGGGGGGGGGGGGGGCTGTTCTCTGTCTGGGTCTCTCTCTCTCCTCTCTCTCTCTCTCATAGACATAATGTCTCTCTCTCTCAGAATCTGAAGCAATCATAGACGTCTATGTTTCACAAGATTGGACATCACATTACAGTACATCACCAGAAGTAAGTAGCAGTCAGTACAGTCACCAGAAGTAGAGGTTGTACGTACTGTCATAGAGTAGAGGTCAGTACAGTACTTACATTAGAAGTAGAGTCAGTAATAGTACTTACATTAGAGTGGTAGGTCATACGTACTTACTTAGGTGAGGTCGACAGTACGACTTAGAGTAGAGGTCAGTACAGTCACAGAAGTAGCAGTAGAGGTCATACAGTACTGTACATTAGAGTAGAGATCAGTACAGTATGTACATTAGAGTGAGGTAGTACAGTCACCAAAATAGAGTGGAGGTCAGTACAGTACTGTACATTAGAGTGGAGGTCAGCAGTACTGTACATTAGAGTGAGGTCAGTACAGTCACCAGAAGTAGAGTGGAGAACAGTACAGTACTGTCATTAAGAAGTGGAGGTAGTACAGTACTGTACATTAGAGTGGAGTCAGTCACAGTACTGTACATTAGAGTGGAGGTCAGTACAGTACTGTAATAGAGTGAGGTCAGTACAGTACTGTACATTAGAGTGTAGAGGTCAGTACATGTACTGTACATTAGAGTGGAGGTCAGTACAGTACTGTACATAGAGTAGAGGTCAGTACAGTACTGTACATTAGAGTGGGGTCACAGTAATACTGTACATTAGGTAGGTCAGTACAGTACTGTACATTAGAGGTGTGAGTCAGTACGAGTACTGTACATTAGAGTAGAGGTCAGTACAGTACTATACATTAGAGTAGAGGTCAGTACAGTACTGTACATTAGAGTAGAGATCAGTTACAGTACTGTACATTAGAGTGGAGGTCAGTACTAGTACTGTACATTAGAGTAGAGGTCAGTACAGTAACTGTACATTACAGTGGAGGGTCATACAGTACTGTACATTAGAGTGGAGGTCAGTACAGTACTGTACATTAGAGTGAGGTCAGTACAGTACTGTACATTAGAGTAGAGGTCAGTACAGTACTGTACATTAGAGTAGAGATCAGTACAGTACTGTACATTAGAGTGGAGGTCAGTACAGTACTGTACATTAGAGTAGAGGTCAGTACAGTACTGTACATTACAGTGGAGGTCAGTACAGTACTGTACATTAGAGTGGAGGTCAGTACAGTACTGTACATTAGAGTGGAGGTCAGTACAGGTACTGTACATTAGAGTAGAGTAGGTACAGTACTGCATTAGAGTAGAGGTCAGTACAGTCACCAGAAGTAGAGTGGAGGTCAGTACAGTACTGTACATTAGAGTAGAGGTTACTATAGTACACCCGATGTGTAGAATAATACTCAAACAAGTAAAAGAGGATATTACATTTCACTTTCTACTTTTGTGTATACCTAATCAGGATACATCACAAATGATTACATCACATATCCATCATTATGCATTTCTGTATAGCGCAGATCAGGCATCCCATTCATTCCGTATTCCTGTGTAACCCCTGTCATTCTGCTTATCAGGTGTTAATGTCCATGCTGTTACTGTCATTCTGTCTATCAGGTGTTAACCCAGTTACTGTCATTCTGCTATCAGGTGTTAACCCACTGTTACTGTCATTCTGCTATCAGGTGTTAACCCACTTTACTGTCATTCTGCTATCAGGTTTAAACCCACTGTTACTGCATTCTGCTATCAGTGTTAACCCACTGTTACTGTCATTCTGCTATCAGGTGTTAACCCACTGTTACTTCAATGTCATTCTGCTATCAGGTGTTAACCCACTGTTACTTGTCATTCTGCTATCAAGGTGTTAACACCACTGTTACTGTCATTCTGCTTATCAGGTGTTAACCCACTGTTACTGTCATTCTGCTATCAGGTGTTAACCCACTGTTACTGTCATTCTGCTATCAGGTGTTAACCCACTGTTACTGTCATTCTGCTATCAGGTGTTAACCCACTGTTACTGTCATTCTGCTATCAGGTGTTAACCACTGTTACTGTCATTCTGCTATCGGTGTTAACCCACTGTTACTGTCATTCTGCTATCAGGTGTTAACCCACTGGTTACTGTCATTCTGTCTATAGGTGTTAACCCATGTTACTGTCATTCTGCTATCAGGTGTTAACCCACTGTTACTGTCATTCTGCTATCAGGTGTTACCCACTGTTACTGTCATTCTGCTATCAGGTTGTTAACCCACTGTTACTGTCATTCTGCTATCAGGTGTTAACCCACTGTTACTGTCATTCTGCTATCAGGTGTTAACCCACTGTTACTGTCATTCTGCTATCAGGTGTTAACCCACTGTCTGTCATTCTGCTATCAGGTGTTAACCCACTGTTACTGTCATTCTGCTATCAGGTGTTAACCCACTGTTACTGTCATTCTGCTATCAGGTGTTAACCCACTGTTACTGTCATTCTGCTATCAGGTGTTAACCCACTGTTCTTGTCATTCTGCTATCAGGTGTTAACCCACTGTTACTGTCATTCTGCTATCAGGTGTTAACCCACTGTTACTGTCATTCTGCTATCAGGTGTTAACCACACTGTTACTGTCATTCTGCTATCAGGTGTTAACCCACTGTTACTGTCATCTGCTATCAGGTGTTAACCCACTGTTACTATGTCATTCCTGCTATCAGGTGTTAACCCACTGTTACTGTCATTCTGCTATCAGGTGTTAACCCACTGTTACTGTCATTCTGCTATCAGGTGTTAACCCACTGCACTTACTGCTATCAGGTGTTAACCCACTGCACTTACTGTAGTTCAATAACCAACATAGATGTTTTCAAACACAAGGTGTGATGTCATAGCTGACACCCCATTCTTTCTGCAGACAGTAGATATTTAACAGAAAACTTTGAATATCAGCGTCATTATTTTACCATAGATTACCTCTAAAATAAAATGGTCTCCTTTTTTAGACACAAAGAACATTTTATTATGAAAACACTAGATTTTATTTGGATTCAATGGAGATATAAAGACAGAAAGTGAGAGGGAAGGACAAAAAAATGAATTTCACCCCAAAAGCCAACAAATAAATCATAAATTGGTGCTGGTAAAGAAAGCATTTTCTAAAATGATATGATGGAGGGGCCTAACGTCATATCAAATAAGGGAGGGAGGGATAAATGTATGATAGAAAGGTAAGTGAACAACAGACTCTTCTGGTTAGTGATTGATTTAGAGGAGTGATTGAACGAGTGAGGGTTTTAAGTATTTTAAATTCTACCCTTTTCAAAAGGGATGATAATCAAATGAGGAGTAAAGGCAGGGATGAGCAACCTACTGTGCATGAAAAATGAAAAAGGGGGAAGGGTAGAACCCCTAGGGAGGTAATTAGGGGTATGAACATTTAAACATTCAACTAAATTGGGACGTTAACATTAATAAAAAATCCCTAACCAAAAACACTGTTTGTTTTTTTCTTACACAATTTGAATCACAGTGCAGTTATCACAAAACGTCCACTAACAGGTCCCCATCATCATCATACATCATACATCATTTCATTTTATTTTTACAAATACCGAACGCGACAATATTGTAACGTTAGTAGAAGATGAGCATCTTTCAAGTTATATAAAGCGCTCCGCACGTCATCGTCGTTCATTTGGAAAAATGGTAAACGACAGCAGCAAACAGCCTGCTTTGCCTTGAGTCATACAGTATGGAGTCTGCAGCTGCACTGTGCCTTTAGCTGAGCCAATGTTACAATGTAGCCATTGGTGCTTTGGAAACATGCTAAAGTACAGACTGACCGCTGGGAACACATCTACAACGTAATCAGCAAGCTGTCAAACTATCATCCATAAGTGATACGATACATGCTGTTTATCAGTGCAGTGCCCAACATCCTTAGCTAGCTAAAATTCCATCCCTGTGTTTGTCAGTGAAGCTAGCTAGCAGCAGGCAGGTTACAACATGCTAAATCAACTGATGAAATCACTGGCGACCGATATACGGTACTTGCACATCATTTATACAGGAGTATGCGTATGTTGCATCAGAGTATGCGTATGTTTGCATCAGAGTATGCGTATGTTTGCATCAGAGTATGCAAGTATGTTTGCATTCAGAGTTTATGCAAGGTATAAGGTTTGCATCAGAGTATGCGTATGTTTGCATCAGAGTATGTGTATGTTGCATCAGAGTATGCGTATGTTTGCATCAGAGTATGCGTATGTTTGCATCAGAGTATGCGTATGTTGCATCAGAGTATGTGTATGTTTCATCAGAGTATGTGATGTTTGCATCAGAGTATGTGTATGTTTGCATCAGAGTATGCGTATGTTGCATCAGAGTATGCGTATGTTTGCATCAGAGTATGCGTATGTTGCATCGAGTATGTGTATGTTGCATCAGAGTATGCGTATGTTGCATCAGAGTATGTGTATGTTGCATCAGAGTATGCGTATTTTGCATCAGAGTATGTGTATGTTTGGCATCAGAGTATTGTATGTTTGCATCAGAGTATGTGTATGTTTGCATCAGAGTATGCGTATGTTTGCATCAAGTATGTGTATGTTTGCATCAGAGTATGCGTATGTGCATCAGAGTATGCGTGTTGCATCAGAGTATGCGTATGTTTGCATCAGAGTATGCGTATGTTGCATCAGAGTATGCGTATGGTTGCATTAGAGTATGTGTATGTTGCATCAGAGGATGCGTATGTTTGCATCAGAGTATGCGTATGTTTGCATCAGAGTATGTGTATGTTTGCATCAGAGTATGCGTATGTTTGCATCAGAGTATGTGTATGTTGCATCAGAGTATGCGTATGTTTGCATCAGAGTATGTGTATGTTTACATCAGAGTATGCGTATGTTGCATCAGAGATGTGTATGTTTGCATCAGAGTATGTGTATGTTTGCATCAGGTATGCGTATGTTTGCATCAGAGTATGCGTATGTTTGCATCAGAGTATGCGTATGTATGGGCGGGGGGTATGCCTTATGATTAACGAGAAGTGGTGTGATCATCATAACAACACACAGGAACTCAAGTCATTCTGTTCACCTGATCTAGAACTCCTCACAATCAAATGTCGACCGCATTATCTACCAAGGGAATTCTCTTCAATCATAATCACAGCCGTATATATTCCCCCCCAAGCAGACACATCGATGGCCCTGAACGAACTTTATCTGACTCTTTGTAAACTGGAAACCACACACCCTGAGGCTGCATTCATCGTAGCTGGGGATTTAACAAGGCTAATCTAAAAACAAAACTCCCTAAATTCTATCAGCATATCGATTTTGCTACCAGGGCTGGAAAACCCTAGATCATTGTTATACTAATTTCCGCGACGCATATAAGGCCCTCCCCCGCCCCCCTTTCGGAAAAGCTGACCACGACTCCATTTTGTTGATTCCAGCCTACAAACAGAAACTCAAACAACAAGCTCCCGCGCTCAGGTCTGTTCAACGCTGGTCCGACCAATCTGAATCCACGCTTCAAGACTGCTTCGATCACGCGGATTGGAATATGTTCCGCATCGCGTCCAACAACAATATTGACGAATATGCTGATTCGGTGAGCGAGTTCATTAGGAAGTGCATTGACGATGTCGTACCCACAGCAACGATTAAAACATTCCCAAACCAGAAACCGTGGATTGACGGCAGCATTCGCGTGAAACTGAAAGCGCGAACCACTGCTTTTAACCAGGGCAAGGTGACCGGAAGCATGACCGAATACAAACAGTGTAGCTATTCTCTCCGCAAGGCAATCAAACAGGCTAAGTCCCAGTACAGAGACAAAATCGAGTCGCAATTCAACAGCTCAGACACAAGAGGTATTGTGCAGGGTCTACAGTCAATCACGGATTACAAAAAGAAAACCAGCCCCGCGCGGACCAGGATGTCTTGCTCCCAGACAGGCTAAACAACTTTTTTGCCCGCTTTGAGGACAATACAGTGCCACTGACACGGCCCCTACCAAAACCTGCGGGCTCTCCTTCACTGCAGCCGAGGTGAGTAAAACATTTAAACGTGTTAACCCTCGCAAGGCTGCAGGCCCAGACGGCATTCCCAGCCGCGTCCTCAGAGCATGCGACGACCAGCTGGCTGGTGTGTTTACGGACATATTCAATCAATCCTTATCCCAGTCTGCTGTTCCCACATGCTTCAAGAGGGCCACCATTGTTCCTGTTCCCAAGAAAGCTAAGGTAACTGAGCTAAACGACTACCGCCCCGTAGCACTCACTTCCGTCATCTGAAGTGCTTTGAGAGACTAGTCAAGGACCATATCACCTCCACCCTACCGGACACCCTAGACCCACTCCAATTTGCTTACCGACCCAATAGGTCCACAGACGACGCAATCGCAACCACACTGCACACTGCCCTAACCCATCTGGACAAGAGGAATACCCATGTGAGAATGCTGTTCATCGATTACAGCTCAGCATTTAACACCATAGTACCCTCCAAACTCGTCATCAAGCTCGAGACCCTGGGTCTCGACCCCGCCCTGTGCAACTGGGTCCTGGACTTCCTGACGGGCCGCCCCCAGGTGGTGAGGGTAGGTAACAACATCTCCACCCCGCTGATCCTCAACACTGGGGCCCACAAGGGTGCGTTCTGAGCCCTCTCCTGTACTCCCTGTTCACCCACGACTGCGTGGCCATGCACGCCTCCAACTCAATCATCAAGTTTGCGGATGACACTACAGTGGTAGGCTTGATACCAACAACGACGAGACGGCCTACAGGGAGGAGGTGAGGGCCCTCGGAGTGGTGTCAGGAAAATAACCTCACACTCAACGTCAACAAAACAAAGGAGATGATTGTGGACTTCAGGAAACAGCAGAGGGAGCACCCCCCTATCCACATCGATGGGTCAGTAGTGGAGAAGTGGAAAGTTTTAAGTTCCTCGGTGTACACATCACGGACAAACTGAATTGGTCCACCCACACAGACAGCTTGTGAAGAAGGCGCAGCAGCGCCTCTTCAACCTCAGGAGGCTGAAGAAATTCGGCTTGTCACCAAAAGCACTCACAAACTTCTACAGATGCACAATCGAGAGCATCCTGTCGGGCTGTATCACCGCCTGGTACGGCAACTGCTCCGCCCACAACCGTAAGGCTCTCCAGAGGGTAGTGAGGTCTTCTGAGAACGCATCACCAGGGGCAAACTACCTGCCCTCCAGGACCCTACACCACCCGATGTCACAGGAAGGCCATAAAGATCACAAGGACAACAACCACCCAAGCCACTGCCTGTTCACCCCGCTATCATCCAGAAGGCGAGGTCAGTACAGGTGCATCAAAGCAGGGACCGAGAGACTGAAAAACAGCTTCTATCTCAAGGCCATCAGACTGTTAAACAGCCACCACTAACATTTAGCGGCCGCTGCCAACATACTGACTCAACTCCAGCCACTTTAAAAATGGGAATTGATGGAAATTATGTAAAAATGTACCACTAGCCACTTTAAACAATGCCACTTAATATAATGTTTACATACCCTACATTACCCATCTCATATGTATATACTGTACTCTATATCATCTACTGCATCTTGCCATCTTTATGTAATACATGTACCACTAGCCACTTTAAACTATGCCACTTTATGTTTACATACCCTACAGTACTCATCTCATATGTATATACCGTACTCTATACCATCTACTGCATCTGCCATGCCGTTCTGTACCACCACTCATTCATATATCTTTATGTACATATTCTTTATCCCTTTACACTTGTGTGTGTGTGTAAGGTAGTAGTTGTGGAATTGTTAGGTTAGATTACTTGTTGGTTATTACTGCATTGTCGGAACTAGAAGCACAAGCATTTCGCTACACTCGCATTAACATCTGCTAACCATGTGTATGTGACTAATAAAATTTGATTTGATTTGATTTGATGTTGCATCAGAGTATGTGTATGTTTGCATCAGAGTATGCAAGTATGTTTGCATCAGAGTATGCAAGTATGTTGCATCAGAGTATGCAAGTATGTTTGCATCAGAGTATGTAAGTATGTTTGCATCAGTATGCAAGTATGTTGATCAGAGTATGTAAGTATGTTTGCATCAGAGTATGCAAGTATGTTTGCATCAGAGTATGCGTATGTTTGCATCAGAGTATGTGTATGTTTGCTCAGAGTATGCGTATGTTTGCATCAGAATATGCGTATGTTTGCATCAGAGTATGCGTATGTTTGCATCAGAGTATGCGTATGTTTGCATCAAGTATGCGTATGTTTGATCAGAATATGCGTATGTTTGCATCAGAATATGCGTATGTTTGCTTCAGAGGATGCGTAGGTTTGCATCAGAGTATGCGTATGTTTGCATCAGAGTATGCGCATGTTTGCATCAGAATATGCGTATGTTTGCATCAGAGGATGCGTAGGTTTGCATCAGAGTATGCGTATGTTTGCATCAGAGTATGCGTAGGTTTGCATCAGAGTATGCGCAGTTTGCATCAGAATATGCGTATGTTTGCATCAGAATATGCGTATGTTTGCATCAGAGGATGCGTAGGTTTGCATCAGAGTATGCGTATGTTTGCATCAGAGTATGCGTAGGTTGATCGTATGCTATGTTTGCATCAGAGTATGCGTATGTTTGCCCCTGTGCCTGTGTTTCATAGCGAGCGAGTCATGATGCACAAGACAGGTCGACGGGAGACAATGTTCGCAAATAGACTTAGAAGTTTGAGTATTGATAAATGGCAGATGATGCTTCTCACTCTCAATGCAAATGTTGGTCAAAACACTTGCAGACTCGAGTGTTCACTATCGAACAAAACAGCAAGTGTCCACTACAATAATGGGCTTAGGTGCCAAGTGTTGGGTTTGAGATTCAGCCTATGACTCTGGTAGATAAAACTTCATTGCTCCCTTAGCGGTCATTCGCAACAGGACCACAATACGCAACAGGACCACAATACGCAACAGGACCACAACGCAACAGGACCACAATACGCAACAGGACCACAATGCAACAGGACCACAATACACAACAGGACCACAATACGCAACAGGACCACAACGCAACAGGACCACAATACGCAACAGGGACCACAACGCAACAGGACCAACAACGCAACACAGGACCACAACACGCAAACAGGACACCACAACACGCAACAGGACCACAACACGCAACAGGACCACAATAGGCAACAGGACCACAACGCA
The DNA here is from genome assembly GCF_002910315.2 of Salvelinus sp. IW2-2015. Taxonomy (NCBI): domain Eukaryota; kingdom Metazoa; phylum Chordata; class Actinopteri; order Salmoniformes; family Salmonidae; genus Salvelinus; species Salvelinus sp. IW2-2015. The sequence continues at coordinate 37,765,688 of NC_036856.1, read as the reverse complement.
ACAGGACCACAATACGTACAGGACCACAATACGTAACAGGACCACAACACAACAGGACCACAACACGCAACAGGACCACAACGCAACAGGACCACAATACGCAACAGGACCACAATACGTAACAGGACCACAACACGCAACAGGACCACAACACGCAACAGGACCACAATACGCAACAGGACCACAACGCAACAGGACCACAACGCAACAGGACCACAATACACAACAGGTCCATATTCTGCATAGTGAATTCACATGGAATGTTAAGAATTTGTTCTTATAATTCTAAAGGAAAACCGTTTAAACGTTAAGAAAATGTTTCCATTTGCCACATCCCTCGATATAATAATTAAGAAGAGGACAGGAGTGTGTCTAGCTGGGAGACCTCCTGGCCCTTTCTACTGGAGAGACAAGGGGATAGGAAGAAAGAAAGAGAAGAGAGAGGGAGAGAGAACGAGAGAGAGAAAGAGCGAGGGAGAGAGAGAGAGGGAGAGAGAGAGAGAGAGAGAGAGAGAGAGAGAGAGAGACAGACAGAGAAAAAGGGAAGATGGATCGAAATATGAGAGTCAAAAAGCCCCAGCGGCAAAGCCAAAGCCCATGGTGCACCCCAGACCTGAAAGCTTGTGCTGGGCTGCAGAGAGCCTGATGTAGTGGGTGAGGCCCAGGCCACACGCTCCATTCAGAGCACTGTTGTTATTTTCCCTGAGAGGTAGGAGGAGGACACAGGCTGTGTGGCCTTGCATGCTCTGGCCTGCCTTACCTTGGCTTGGACAGGATGTCCTAGAATCCAGGCGGGGCCTGAAGGGGGGCCAAGATAGAGAGCTAGGGGGAGCGGCTGGGGGATTAGGAGTCAACATGGCAGCCTACAATGATGTGGTGGAGTCAGGCCGCAAACTGACAGCTCAAACCTCTGGCCGGCCACAGGGCCGCAGCGCATCCCGGGACATTCCACCGTCGTCATAGTAACAGCTCTATGTGTTTACGCCGGCCCTGTAGATCCCAGAGAGAGAGGCTCTATTGACGTTGACAAAGTTGACCTCCCTCTTCAACTTGTTCCTTCCTTTTTACACTAAAATAATGACTTCAGAATTGCAGCAGAAGTCCCATAGGCCTTGCCTGGCCAGATGCTGTGTTCCTTTAGAACAGGCCCAAGCCCAAGGGCCTTAAACATTACAATGTGACTGAGGCCTCATTATCAGTTATGGGGTCTGTATGAGCAGAGTAATGGTCACCGCCCTCCATGGTGGCATACTGCCTCCTCCTTTATAAACCAACAGGGAAATGAGACAGTGTTGAAGTAAGAGCTGCTTTCAGACCCGGCCAAGACATTCCTTATTACCCTGGTCCCAAACGGAAACCAGTCACTTCTACCATTTATCTTGGGTGAGAGAGGGAGGAATGGGGCGAATCAAAATGAGCCATGTTTCTTTCCATCCCTGTTTCTTTTTAAAGAGTCTCTCTGATGGACCAAGACATCAGAGGGAACTTTGAGTAACTTCCTGGCCTTGATGCTTTGATCAGTGGTGATGTGAGATACTTGTCATCGGACCATGTGCTTCAAATAGACTGTCTGGTCCAAGAGGCTTTCTACTGTACGCCCATCATCATCTCCCCAAAGCCATGCAGTCAGGCTCCAGGCTATATTAGAGACACACTAAACCCATAATGTATTTTATACTTGACCTTTCAACTCTGTAGAAGTGTCTTATTAAAGGATGACTAAGTTATTTCAGAAGCTAGAAGATTCATTACTTAGCAACAACAGCTGCAAATCCCAATAAATTGACATCAAGTTTTGAAGTTGACTTTCCTTACATTATCTAACACTATCATTCATCTAGCAAAGAAGTTGTATGTTTCATAGCACAAACATTTGCTAGTAAGTTTCTCATACTGTCTTTAGCCGGGGCCTGCCTGGGCAAGTCCAGGGGGGTTGTCTAGCAACACGTGCCACAGAGGCAATGTCTTCATAGCTCGACAAATTCCCATGATTTGTAAATCAGTTCGTACAGAATAGCTAGCGCAATAGCTAAAATGAAAAAAAAATCAATTTCAGCTAATATTATGGCATTACTAAAGATAAACTTCTTAAATATAATATAAATGTGGGTATATTTGTGGACTTACTCAACCTTTAAGGCCTTCAACCTCCGTTCAGCAGAACCCAGGGTGAAGCCAAACAGAGAGGACATCCATCAAAACTGGTTCTAGCTGCCCTGCTCCAGTCCAAATGAGAGAAGTAATGACAGAGGAGAAGATGGAGGAACGGAGAGAGGGCTGGAGAACATAAAGCGGAGAGGTGACGGCACCAGAATGAAGGGGTGGGGTCTGTGACAGTTCAAACCAGAAGAACATCACAACATGATAGAAGTGAAAATGTGATTAACTAGACTTGAGAAACTGAGAGAGAGAGAGCGAGAGAGAGAGCTCTGTCCATTAATAATACATAGTAATCTCTACAGACTGTAATATTTCATCTATCATCACAGTCTCCTGCATAGTGCTGGTTTCCAACACACTGACTGAGCTATGGGATAAAGATAACCTTCTGTATGAGAACCAATTACAGTATATCTGCATCGCCCCTCTATCTACAGTAAAAGCTGGCTTTAAACCATCATGGCGTTGTTTGAATCTCGTGTGACACTCATTTCCTCCAACCGATAATTGCAAGTAAACATGTGGAAAGAGAAAGAATGAAAGAACAAGAGCGTATCTGTCCAAGCCTCAGATGGTAAATACAGGTATTATCAGCTTCTGTGTGTCTTTGGAAATACAGTGCTTATCTCCATCTACAATCATTCCCCCTGGTCTTCGTTTCAAAGAGACGTAGCCTTGTGAGAGCTGATTACAGGAGTCCGACTTGACGATAATGACTTTCCTGCCTGAGCCCGATCAGAATCACACACTGCTTCTGGAGACCAGAGGGACGTATAGATTATGGAAAGAGGAGAAAAGGTTTGAGGATGTCATTATACATCCACAAAGAGATCGGTGGAAAACGTCCGACAGTCAAATGTGCATATGCAATTATACACATCGTTCGCACACACGCAAATGTGCGCACCTACGCACGCATACATACCCACATACTATAGGTATGTAGGGACTTTCAATGAGTAGGGGGAAAATGTCTCATATTAGAAATATGCTGTGAATGAGAAACATGGAGATAAAGAGATAGGAAGAGGGGAGAGGGAGGAGAGGGGGAGGAGAGGGGGGAAAGGAGAGGCGGGAGGAGAGAGGGGAAGGAGGTGGGGGGAGAGGGGGAGGAGAGAGGGGAGGAGAGGGGAGAGAGAGGGGAGGAGAGGGGGGAGGAGGGGGGGAAAGGAGAGGCGGGGAGAGAGAGGGAAGGGAGTGGGGGGAGGAGAGAGGGGAGGAGAGGGGGGGAGGAGAGGAGGGAAAGGAGAGGCGGGAGGAGACAGGGGAAAGGAGTGGGGAGAGAGGGAAAGGGGAAAGGAGAGGGGGGAGAGGAGGAAATGAGAGACGGAGAGGAGAGAGGGAAAAGGAGAGTGGGGAGAGGAGAGAGGGAAAAGGAGAGGGGGAGGGGAGAGGGAAAGGAGAGGGGGGAGGAGAGGGGGGAAAGGAGAGGGGGAGGAGAGGGGAGGTGGGGAGGAGAGGGAAAAGGAGAGGGAGAGGAGAGAGTGAAAAGGAGAGGGGGAGAGAGAGGGAAAGGAGAGGGGGAGGAGAGGGGTGAGGCGGGAGGAGAGAGGGGAAAGGAGAGGGGAGGAGAGGAGAGATGAGGAGAGGGGAGAGACGGGATAGGAGAGGGGATAGGAGAGGTGGGGAGAGAGAGAGGGGGGAGAGACGGGGATAGGAGAGGGGATAGGAGAGGGGATAGGAGAGGTGGGGAGGAGAGAGGGAAAGATCAGGAATGGATCAGCAGCAGCAAAACACTGACCTTCAAACTAAGTTGTAGTGTAACAAAGCACCTTCTGCCTTGATGCATGGTCTGTGTTTATGCTTTCTTCTCCCCTACACAAATTCTACTGACTCGACAGAACTGTCACTGACATAGCCCGAGAGCTTTGAGCATTTCTACTCAAGCAACAAGTCTATTGAATACACACATATAAACATGTCCTCTGAATACACACATATAAACATGTCCTCTGAATACACACATACAGTGCCTTCGGAAAGTATTCAGACCCTTTGATTTTTTTCACATTTTGTAAGGTTACAGCTTTATTCTAAAATTGATTACATCGAAATTTTCCCTCATCAATCTACACACAACACCCCATAATAACAAAGCCATAACAGGCTTTTAGACATTTTGCTAATTTATTTTAAAAACTAAACTGAAATATAACATTTACATAAGTATTCAGACGCTTTACTCAGTACTTTGTTGAAGCACCTTTGGCAGCGATTACAGACTCAAGTCTTCTTGGGTATGACACTACAAGCTTGACACACCTGTATTTGGGGGGTTTCTCCCATTCTTCTCTGCAGATCCTCTCAAGCTCTGACAGGTTGGATGGGGAGCGTCGCTGCACAGCTATTTTCAGGTCTCTCCAGAGATGTTTGATCGGGTTCAAGTCCGGGCTCTGGCTGGGCCACTCAAGGACGTTCAGACGCTTGTCCCCAAGCCACTCCTGCGTTGTCTTGGCTGTGTGCTTAGAGTCGTTTGTCACGTTCTGACCATAGTTCTTTTGTATTTTCTTTGTTTTAGTGTGGTCAGGGCGTGAGTTGGGTGGGTAATCTATGTTTTCTATTTCTGTGTTGGTTTTCTGTGTTTGGCCTGATATCAGAGGCAGCTGTCAATCGTTGTCCCTGATTGGGAACCATATTTAGGTAGCCTGTTTTCTGTTGGGTTTTGTGGGTGGTTGTCTTCAGTCTTTGTGTGTCTGCACCAGATAGAACTGTTTCGGTTTTCACTTTTGTTGTTTTGTATTTTGAAGTGTTCTGTTTTTTGATTTTTATTAAATTAAGATGAACACTAACTGCGCTGCGCTTTGGTCCTCTCCTTCCACCGACGACAACCGTTACATCGTTGTCCTGTTGGAAGTGGACATTTGCCCCAGTCTGAGGTCCTGAGTGCCCTGGAGCAGGTTTTCATCAAGTATCTCTATTTACTTTGCTCTGTTCATCTTTCCTTCAATCCTGACTAGCCTCTCAGTCCCCACAGCATGATGCTGCCACCACCATGCTTCCCCGTAGGGATGGTGCAAGATTTCCTCCAGATGTGACGCTTGGCATTCAGGCCAAAGAGTTCAATCTTGGTTTCATCAGACCAGACAATCTTGTTTCTCAAGGCCTGAGAGTCCTTTTTATGCCTTTTGGCAAACTCCAGGCAGGCTGTCATGTGCCTTTTACTGAGCAGTGGCTTCTGTCTGGCCACTCTACTATAAAGGTCTGATTGGTGGAGTGCTGCAGAGATGGTTCTCCTACTGGAAGGTTCTCCCATCTCCACAGAGGAACTCTGGAGCTCTGTCAGAGTGACCGTCGGGTTCTTGGTCACCTCCTTGACCAAGGCCCTTCTCCCCTGATTGCTCAGTTTGGCCGGGCGGGCAGCTCTAGGAAGAGTCTTGTTGGTTCCAAACTTCTTCCATTTAAGAATGATGGAGGCCACTGTGTTCTTGGGAACCTTCAATGCTGCAGAAATGTTTTTGTACCCTTCCCCAGATCTATGCCTTGACACAATCCTGTCTCTGAGCTCTATGGACAATTCCTTCGACCTCATGGCTTGATTTTTGCTCTGACATGCACTGTCAACTGTGAGACCTTACAATATATAGACAGGTGCGTGCCTTTCAACATCATGTCCAAGCAATTTAATTACCACAGGTGGACTCCAATCAAGTTGTAGAAACATCTCAAGGATGATCAATGGAAACAAAATGCACCTGAGCTCAATTTGAGTTTCATAGCAAAGGGTCTGAATACTTATGTAAATAAGTTATTTCTTGTTTTTATTTTTAATCCATTTGGAATATTTTCTAAGAACCTGTTTTCTCTTTGTCATTACAGGGTATTGTGTTTAGATTGAAGAGGAAAAAAATGTATTGAATCCATTTTAGATTAAGGCTGTAACGTGACAAAATGTGGAAAAAGTCAAGGGGTCTGGCTACTTTCCTAATACACTGTATAAACAAGTCATCTGAAAACACAGATACTGTATATACAAGTCCCCTGAATACACACATACTGTATATACAAGTCCCCTGAATACACACATACTGTATGAACAAGTCCCCTCAATACACAAATATAAACAAGTCCTCTGAATACATACATACAGTGCCTTCAGAAAGTATTCATACCCCATAACATATTTCACATTTTGTGTTACAGCTTGAATTCAAAAAATCACCCATCTACACACAATACCCCATAATGACAACGTGAAAACATGTTTGTAGATTTTTTTGCAAATATATTGAAAAAGAAATACAGAAATATCTAATTTACAGAAGTATTCACAGCCCCGAGTCAATACATGTTAGAATAACCCTTGGCAGTGATAACAGCTGTGAGTCTTTCTGGGTAAGTCTCTAAGAGTTTTGCACATCTGGATTGTACATTATTTTCACATTATTGTTTTTAAAATTCTTCCAGCTCTGTCAAGTTGGTTATTAATCATTTCTAGAAAGCCATTTTCTAGTCTTGCATTAGATTTAAGTCGATTTAAGACAAAACTGTATCTAGGCTAACATTCAATGTCGTCTTCGTAAGCAACTCCAGTGTAGATTTGGCCTTGTGCTTTAGGTTATTTTCCTGTTGAATGGAAAAGCAGACTGAACCAGGTTTTCCTCTAGGATTTTGCCTGTGCTTGGCTCTATTCCATTTCTTTTTATCCTAAAAAACTCTCTAGTCCTTGCCAATGACAAACATACCCATAACCTGATGCAGCCACCATCCTGCTTGAAAATATGAAGTGGTACTCAGTGATGTGTTGTGTTGGATTTAATCAATTTTAAATTCAAGCTGTAACACATCAAAATGTGGGAAAAGTCAAGGGGTGTGAATATTTTCTGAAGGCACTGTATAAACAAGTCTCCTGAATATATACATATAAACAAGCTATAGGCTATGCATAGTGCATACAAAAAGGAATGGGATTTCAGAAGCATCAAAGAAACACAATTTTTGGCTCCGAGTCGTGATCTGTAGAGCTGGCATAGTGTGTGAGAGAGTACGTAGTGGTGGTCCGTTCATCTGTCCAAGATGGGACAGTGGGCCAGTGTGCTTAACCTGCGCTGCCTCAGTAAACACCCAGCAATAAAAGCCATGTCACCATGGCAGTGTGTCTGTGGAAGCAAACACATGCTCCCTCCCATGTTTCTGTGGGTTCCTATTTGGATCACACACAACATTCCGGAATACCTTTATGGAATAGCCTCACTTCCTCTTGTCACAGTTCTATAGACTCTAAATGTTTTGATGGTGACATGATTAAAGCCAGGAGAACATGGAGATATAAGCTGTGCTTTGAAAGGGCAGGCGGCAAATGGACAAGGCGGGCTGAGGGCCAGAGGGAGAGGAGAAACACAGCACCTGTGTCAACACAACTGCCTAGGCCCTATTTGCTGAGGCATTCATTCTTCCATCCTGTGGCTGTCTCTGTCTCTTTGTGAGACCTTAGCATGCCCATTTCCATGGGAAGATGAACGGGTACAGGAGGTGAGGGATGCAAGAGGAAGTTTTTAACTTGAGGGCATGAAGCAAGCAGATGGGGGTAAACTGCTGGCACAGGAGAATCCCAACCAAGTTCAACAGTCTGATGTTGTGTGTTTACTTACCTGAATACCAGTTTCAATGAATAGCTCAATGTTTCCACTAGTGTGCAAAGAACTGACATCGGCATGTATCAACATTACATGCTATTCCCTCATTGCCTTTCATATTCCAACTGACCTTTTAAAAACCAAGTGCCAGCGCTGATGCCGTTATACAAAATTGTAATTTGTTCTAACATTTCAGTGTGCATAGAAACGGAATTGACTATGAAAAGTGTGATTGAAATGAATTATGTGAATTGGAACCAGTTGACTGCATGAACTGTAATTATCCAGACTGTTTCACAATATTGTAGGTTTCGGTGCAGCAGAGGAAACAGTCAGCCAAGGGAGACATTTCTCACTTTAATAAGCGGAGGCATTTATTTTGGAGAAGTGGTGACTGAACTGAATGATCTGCTTGTGAAGAGCAGTGTTGGTTCTCACATTCGTGTGTCCTTGAGGTGTGAGTCAGTGGAGCGCTGATTCAGCTCTATCCTTCACTCTCCTGTACCACAGAGACTCTTTTCTCCTTACAAGCCCTGACAGTTGGCACCCTGTACCCCCGATTGACTTACCTGGCTTACGCTCCCAGTTAACCCACTACATACACACACACACGTGCACGCACTAGCACACACACACAACGCCTACTCTCTGCCAAGTCCTATACCGCCTTCTCCAGCAAGCTAAAATGTCAACACAATGGGAGCATTGAGAATGGGGGTTATCCCAGGTGGGGGTAGGAAACAAGTCAAACCCAGGATTAAAGCCTGTTCTAGTCCCTCTCAGGTCCTCACTACTGTACTGTTCTAGTCCCTCTCAGGTCCTCACTACTGTACTGTTCTAGTCCTTCTCAGGTCCTCACTTACTGTATGTTCTAGTTCCTTCTCCAGGTCCTCACTACTGTACTTTCTAGCCTTCTCAGGTCCTCACTACTGTACTGTTCTAGTCCCTCTCAGGTTCAAATGGCACCCCATTCCTTATGTAGTGCACTACTCAGGGCTCTGGTCCAAAGTAGTTCCACTATATAGGGAATAGGGCTCTGTTCCAAAGTAGTGCACTATATAGGGAATAGGGTGCTATTTGGGACAGCGTTCTTCCACTGAATAACTAACTTCTCTCCCTCCTTTCCTCCATCAGAACTTTGTTCTCTCCCTCTCCATCCATCTGTAAAATGACTGTGAAAATGCCTCTCTCTCCACCCATTAGTATGGACAGACGTCAATACTACTACAGATCCAGATAATAGCACTAGTGTCCGTCTATTGCCAAGGTAACAGCCTCTCTCCCTAGGCTTGAGTGGGGTTGAGAGCAGCCCTGTCCTGGATCTCCCCAGACAGTCAGAGGTACATTAGTGTTAACAGCCAAGGCAATTTGCCAGCTCCTTATCCTGCCAGGAGAAGTGTTCATGCAACCACTCTCTCTCTCCAGCTATACACTAGGCAGCCAGAAAAGATTACGACCCTACGCTTGCTTACAGCTGCACTGGAGTCGGACAGGCTTCCTGTTTAGATTAGGATACCACGGAGCCGGTGCGCAATATGGCTCGGAAAACGTACCTCAGTCCAGGGATGAGAAATGGCATTGTACTCAGAATTGTTCCATTATTCCAACAGTTACGCAGAAAATATTTTACGTTTATCCGGAAAATTGCCCTTTTCGTCCCCATGCTAGGTAGCAGAAGCCACAGCAGGCATTTTGGAATGGCAGAGTCAGCCAATCAGCTCCTTTGTTGTTCAACCTAACGCGACGTGCCATCCCACAATGGCTGCTGTGGCTACTACTACCTAGCACCAGGACGAAAACTAGCAATCGTCCAATCTTCGCTGTGTAACAGTTGGGATAATGGGACAACGACATTTCTCATCTCTAAAATGATGTACGTTCTCCGAGCCATATCTCACGCTGGCTCCGCAGTGTCTTAATCTAAACAGGAAGCCTGTCCGACCCCAGTGCAGCTGGAAGCAAGCAAATCTATTCTGGCTACACACTACGCTACTCTAGTCTATACTCTGCAAACCCCAGCCTAGCCGCAAGCTTGGCCTGTCTTTGACTGTCTGATGGTGGATTTCTGCTGTATGTGTTAAGGCAAGGTCTTTTTGATCCATTCCCATCTATGAAATGACTGTCCACTCTCACCTAATAAATGACCTGTGTTTTGCTGGACCGAGGGGAAAAGTGAAGCAGGCGACATCCAACTGGGGTGTTGGTACCAGTGAGATCATGTGTGAGAGGGTACCAGTGAGATCATGTGTGAGAGGGTACCAGTGAGATCATGTGTGAGAGGGTACCAGTGAGATCAT